>NC_065525.1:40996293-41027598 GCF_006386435.1 Epinephelus moara | reverse complement strand
GACAGCCGTTGCTGTTTTGGAGCTGAAGGACCAGCGTTCTAAAAGTAACGGAAGTAACTGATGTCTTGTTTGAAAATGTATTTAAGTATTTGATTACTCAAACAGCAAACTAATGCGTTAGGTTACTCGTTACTGCAAAAAGTAATCAAAGTACTCTAACACGTTGCCTTGTAGCGCGTTATACCCAACTCTGGTTACGAATCACACACCTTTTCTTTTTACTTTTACTTTTAGTAGGTGCGACAGCTGCGCTTAAAAAGTACGTACTGTTGATTGCATTATGCACAGTCGGGGCACACTACTGTCTCACTGCATTACGCTCTGAACTTTGACCCTCGTGCACATGTATTTGTTACCTTGGAATTAAAACAAAAATCTGTTCACCGAGCTCACCAGAGACAGAGGTCAACCCAGAGAGATCTGCTGCTGTTGTTACTCTGCAATGTGTTGAACTTTGAAGTTACAACTGCATACAAAGTAGATTTGAACATATTATATTCACCACAGTAAAATTACATCTGCAGTTCTCTGACATTGTTATTTTCATAGCTCTGTCCTTTTGTTGTTGGTAATGTGTAGAGATAGCAGATATACTTTATTAAACCCTGAGGGGAAATTCAGTTTTTTCACTCTGTTGTCATATACACACACAGGCCTGAAATACACACACATGCACAAACAGGACCTACACATGCATTAAATGGAGAGCTGTCAGAGTGAGGGAGCTGCCTTGGAGGTTCAGTGCCTTGCTCAAGGGCAGTGCCTCCCCAGCTACCAGTCCACACTGCATACTTGGTCCGGACGGGGACTTGAACCGGTGATTCTCCGGTTCCCTCACAGTGCTTCTAGCTTTGCTTTAGACACTTTAGTCGTGTTTAAATGTCATTTTTCACAGCTGTGGGGATCACAAACTAATTCCCAAATAGTTGTATTGGGGTGGCAGCAGAAATCTCAGAGATGGATATTTGACATTGTGGGAAATAAAAGTGCAGGACCAGAGGTACATCAGAAAATATATTTATATTAATAGGTGAACTAACCCTTTAAAAGATTCACAGTTTATATCTGCTGTGACTTCACCTGCATCTGTTGATTTCTGTACTGTTGGTTTTTCAGCTGTAAGAACAAACCCACAGTTTAATGTCCTCCCCACCAGACTAATGAAAAGTTCATTCCACAGCTAGAAAGTCAGAGCGTGTCGACCGCAGTGTCTTGAGGATATACTGTATCTGATAAATGTCTTTAGGAAATGTCTGCATCACCTTATCACATCCTTATTGATTGGAGGAAACACGCTGAGACACTGGAGAGCTGTAATTCTGTCATTTGTTACGACTTGTTGAAACCACCAGCATGCAGTCCTCTGTGGTAACTTGTTAGCTCACAAATTTATGACACAGAGGGAATTGTTCAAGGTTGTCATTATGAGTATTACAATGGAGGCGAGCCATGCCACCATGGTGGAGCTGGAACGTAACGTCGGCCCTCGCACACAAAAATATAATATAATGCTGTTTCCTCCCGCATGTGTGTGTGATGTCTCACTGGGTATCTGAGCTCAGGAGTTCACACCGAGGTCAGGCGGGTCTGCTCAGGTTTCTTGGGGTCACTCAGGTGGAAATGTTGAGGTCTAACCTGTCCTGAGTTGTTCACTGCACAGCGTCCATCCTCACTTTGACAGTAACTTCATATCTGAATATTTCTATTAATCATCAAACGTCCTAATTTCTGTCTGTTGGCATGTTCCCATCAGAAGCTGAGGGCACCCTCATTTGTTGCGTCTGGAGCCACAGCTAAATCCCAAGCTATGAATATCAAATGGCACCCGAAGTGACAGCCCTTATGAACGTATTAGCTGCGATGCAATCAGCCCAATGGTGCGTGCAGTGTGTGTGTGTGTGTGTGTGTGTGTGTGCGTGTGTGTTTGTCCTGGCAGGGAGTTGACTGAGGGGGGGTTGGGATTTTGGTACTCCCAGAGACCGATGGCATCAGTTCAAAATGTTTGTCCTTACAAAATAACTATTGACAGTTTTGTAGTCTTTGAAAATATGACTTTCAACCTGCAGTAGCTCAACAGTAAAAAAATATTCCAGTGTCTTGTTTGAGATCCAAAATCATTTTTCCCCAAGAGACATTTAATGTGTCTGGTGGCAGTTTGTGAATCAGTGACTAGTTTACAGAATATTCCAGTTTTTGCCCTAATTTGGAAAAAGACCATCTTCCTACTAAGCTGTTTCCATGTCTGATGAAAATGAATATTCCACCAATTTTCCTGTTTACATGCAGCTGTGAATACTCTGATTAACGTGTCCCAACATGTCAGTAATCATGTCAAAATTTAGAGCAGTAGAACAGCCGAGCCGCTTGTGTTATTCTGCTTTGCATCAAATCGGATCATTTTTCAAAGTTTCCTCTCGGTGACAGACGTGTTGAACCGTTCATTCAGTCCTTCAGTCACCTTCTTGAAAAGTCAGCATTGTGATATTTGCTCATATCCAAAAACCTGTTGATATCCAAGTTTTCGTTATGTTTAAAAGTAGGTGAGTTTCTCCTTCTGACCAGAAAAGTTGGATTTTCTTTTTGGCATGCATCTCTACCACAGCCCTGAAAATTGTTGGCGAGTTGGTTTGTAAACAACGTATTCACGACAACATACAGAGCCTACTGTAAACAGGAAAGAGGCTGTGTGTCGCAAACTGCGATTAAAAACTCGAATTGAGACGTATATTCTGAACACGCTGCATACATGTCCAAAGAATGCTCCTAACACCTCAATAATGTCGGCACGTCCCACATGTCTCAATCAGAAAAAGGCCTAATTAGAAATAGCCAAACAGAATATGCTCTTTACATGACACATATCAAAATCTGAATATTAGTGTGCATGTAAACATAGCCATTGTTCCATTAAGGAGGTGAAAAGTCTGCAGATTGAGGAGTGTCTCAGTGTATCACAGGCACCTGCTGTTGTCGCTCGCTCCTCCTACGAGCACAGTTCGGTCTACATGTAGATTTTCAAGAAAAGTCCGCGCTGAAAAACCTCATCAATTAGAAATCTATAAGTGTGTGTCCATGTTTTACTCCCTAGAGGCTATTTCATTTTATTTTTGCCACCTAGCAGTTAGCCACTTAGCTTATGAAGATTAATTTAGTCAGCGACATGAAACATTCACATATTCCAACATGGACATGAGATTCACTTTTAACATTACTTTATTATTACATTTTATTGACATCATATTTTATATTTTAAACTTTGATACAATGCTAGTTTTAAAAAAAATAAAAATAAAAAAAAAAATAATGATACTCAATACCTCCTCCAATACCACAGCAAAAAGAAAAAAAACAATCCCGTCACATGTCCACGTTTGGTCATGGACTTTCCACGTCCACATATGACGTCCAAGGTACCCTGGGTGTGTTGATTGTTGACGTTCTGGGACGCCGTGTCAACTTCAGCCTGTTACATGCATTGTCTGTTTCCAAAATACAGTTAAACTTTTCACAGGAAATGCACAGTTTGCATACAGTCTCTTTCAAAATAAAAGCGGTACGTCTGCACAGCGCTGCTTACTGACATTTCTTTCCTTCAACAACAAATGCACATGGTTACGTTTAGCCAACACACACACACACACACACACACACACACACACACACACACACACAATTTGGTTTAGGAAAAAAGAACAGGGTTTGGCTTTACAGTCTTACAGGAAGTGAACACCAGCCTCCTGGATGAAAGTCAGTGGTTGTTGGTTTTATATCTTTGGTACCTTGGATGGAATCAAATGTAAAATTAACAGAGACTGAATCATTTTGAGCATGTTGGATTAAGGAAGTACAGATATAACCCATCGTTGACAACCTTAACTGCTCGACACTTAAAGTTCTAACCAGACAGATTTGTGGAGTTGTCAACACTCTGGTCACATTAGAGCGGAGCTGAAAACACAGTGACCTCTGTGGAATCCATTTTCCCCTTCCTCCCTCTGTCCACTGAACTGTGGAGGCAGGATGTTGTGTGAGCGTTGGTGATTGTGGCCCAGGACAAATACAGGTGTTTCCCCGCCTCGCTGTACCCTCTTCCTGCACAGCTGAGGGGACTTGGGTCACCCTCGCCGAAATATCCGATTGTCTCTACAGCGTGTTTGTTCACCTGTGTGTTCAGATGTGACCATATAGACACATGTTTCAACCTGTGTTAGTGTTGGGAGGAAATATCTCTACTTCACAGGGTATTTAAAGATGTTTAGTATAGCTATGTACTGATGATGTTTCCTTCTCTTTTTCCTTTCCTCTCTTCCCTTCTCTCCTGATCTTTATTGCCTCCTCGTGTTGTGCAGTACCACAGTGTTTTTTTACTTTTTGGCTTTTGTCTTTTTAAACAAAGTCAATTTTTCTTTTGATCTTTTTCCTGAAGTTTTCAGATCCTTTATTGTGTTTGAGCACAGCCTTTAAATTTAGTGCCACCTGAACTGACATGCAACATTTAAAGACTTTTTACATCACAATTCACATAATTTACTGTTTAAATTATATTTTTTATGCCTCTGCACCGGCAACAGCCGAGGCCAGAGCCATAATGTTTTCGGGTTGCCGTCTGTGCCTACGTTCATCCCATTCTTGTGAATGTGATTTCTCAAGAATTTCTTGGTGGGAATTTTGTCAAATTTGGCAGAAATGTTCACTTGGACTTGAGGATGAAGGGATTACGTTTTGGTGGTCAAGGGTGAAAGGTCAGGACGCTGTGACCTTACATCCATCCCATTCTCATGAATGTGATATCTCAAAAATACCTTAAGGACATTTCTTAAAATTTTCCACTTGGACTGAAGAAAAAAATGATTAGAATTTCATGGTCAAAAGGTGAAAGGTCACTGTGACCTCACTAAATATGTTTTTGGCCATAACTCATGAATTTAGTTTAGTTTAGTTTAGTTTAAGAGGAGACAGTGCAAATGAATAAATACACATGGTATAAAAATGCCAGAATTGGCTAAAAGCACAAAAAACAAACTAAAAAACAAAACAAAACGACAAAAAAAAAAGAAAACAGGGCACACAGTTCTAAAGACTTCCCTGAATAACACATCATACGCTAATTCTGACAAAACTTGACACAAATGTCTAACAGGATAAAATAATGAAGGTCAAAGGTCAGCATGACTGTGACATCATCATGTTTTAACGTCATATCTCAGGAACAGAAGGGGAGACATTTGGTCAGATACTGAATTGGTGACTCTAATCTAGAAACTGTGCTGATTGTATAGATCTTCTGTGTGTGAAGCATCCATGTTTTCACTGACATGGATGGAGACTGTCAGAGACACTGGACTGGTGGGTGGAGTCACACAGATGTGGGGAGTTAATTCTAGTTTGTATCTGCATGATGTGTACTGAAAGTAACAGCTGCAGCTGTTGCATACATGTTGCAGAGTCCCTGGGTCATATAGTTCTTGGAAAAGTTAAGAAAATGTATTTGCTGAGATAAACATATGTTGTGTTGCAGAGTGTATGAATACATTATGTGTCACAGGTGTGGCCTTCGCTGCATCCTCCCACTGTTTTCTCTCCTGAGCAGCAGAAGTGTTTGCAGAGTTTCCTGAGTAGGTGGTAGTCTGAAACTCTGAGGTCAAAGTCGCCGTGGTCGTTGTTTTTGATTGCCAGAGGCGCTCTGGATTTGTTTGGCTTGTGCATAGCTCAGGTATTTGCTTTGCCCCGCTCGTCTCCAAGAGTCTCCATAACCATTAACCAGCCTGTTGCATTGTTGCATACGTATCGCATTCCTGAGACCTTATTCACCGCCAGTTTACACAATGCTCCGGTTGTGTGTTTTCATGCCGTGTGGGAACCAAAACACAGCCCTATCAGACTGTAACATCAGGGAAATATTTGCAGCGTTTAAGTTCTCCTGTTTAAATAAGACTTAATACATCTCACTTGTGTTGGCGTGCAGGCGGGTAGTATCTGTATCATCTTCAAAGGATGTGTATTTCTGTCCACCCTCCCCTGGTGCAGATCGGTGGTGAATGTGGGCTGCAGTCAGCCAAGGTTATCTCCGCAGATAAAGACACAGCAGTTACATGATGCAGGGTTCAGATCTGGAACCTTTACTGAATACCAAGAACAACACCAACATTTGATCGGCTCAACACCTATCGTACTTAGTTTGGTTTATTTATCTGCACATACGTGTACTGAATAGACAAGAAAACCATTGTGCAGATGTTAGACAGTTAGCGTGGCTAGTTTGGTGGCTTTGAGACAATTCTGATAATTCTCTTTCAGACGTCAAGGTAAAGCAGTGAAATTATCCTAAATATAGTGTAAACTTAAACTGATGAAGATTTATTTTGTGGGCCTTTTTTAATGTGACTAAAAACAAGACAATTTATGCATCATTTGCTCAGCATTGTTTGTTTTAATGTTGGTGGAGTGAGAGTTTTCTACCCAGAAGTTACTGTAAATCAACTTTGTGATTTGGTCTGTTGGTTACACAGTTTTGGCCTTGTGGTTTTGTCCACTTCTGTCAGACAACATGTACAAGTGTCCTGCTGAGCTGCAGCTACACTCCCTCAGCAATGTCACAGTTTTCTATCTGAAATCCCTTTTTCGGCCTGAAGATGAAATTTGACGTTAACCAGGATTAGCAGCTCTTAATTCTGATTTATTTCCACCTCTTTGATTTTGGGGGTGAAGGAATGTTGGTCTGTGGTTCTGCAATCAGTCTGCAGCTCTCTGTCATAGTTAAGTGTCTCTTGGTGATCTTATATAGATAATCTTTCTCTGGTTTCTTTGAGACTGAGCTGTCTATAATTACAGGAGTATTATATATCACTTGTTTTTTCCTCACAGAGTAGGCTTTAACTTTAAATATGAGTAATACGCTGAGACAGAACCTTGGCAGCCAGCTCCAGCACATCAGCGTTAACTTAATTAATCACATGAACTGCAGAATATTGCACACATTTAATCTTTTGTTTAAATAATAACATGATACATCATTCTTTATCTTGAAATCAAATTGAAATGTCTGGCAATGTTATCTACTTATCTGATTACTTGTCCATGTTGTGGATGTCTGAGTTGCCGGTTCCTGTCATTTAGCAAGTGGATATTAGGTCCTGGATATTACCGGTGGTCCATTAAGCATGTTAAAGATTGATATCGCCGGCCCATCAGAGGTCAATTTTTGAGCAAGTTTTACGATCCAGACGAAAAGGTAATGAGGGCCTTGGGGTTAAATAGCTCAGAACTGAACCATTAAGTGATCATCTGTGATGACTAAGATGGTGAGTAACAGTCTAATAGAATCAAGTCAGGGAGCACAAAATGAGCCAGTGTAGTTTTCTGCTCATTGACCTAATGGAAAACCATCAACACAGGATCTATTTAAGAAAATATACTGCTCAGAATAGTGAGAGGACTTCAAAGGAACGAGTGGGAGAGTGATGGTGCGTACTTCGGACTGCAGCTCTGTAGCTGCTGATGTAAAACTTGGTGAATGGACTGCTTTTACTTTACTAACCTTAGCGACCACTTGAAGCACTTTATAACACAAGCAACATTCACCCATTCATTCATTCATTCATTCATTCATTCATTCATATAGTGGAGGCAAATGTTCAAGGTGTCACCTGCTCAGATATTCATCCACACACAGTATCTTCAGGGTTAGTTTCTTTGACATTTAGACTTCAAGGTCTTAGACTTCGTTTTTTGCAAACTTAGTTATTTAGCCTCTTGCACTCCACCCCCATTTTGTAGCAAAAACGCCTAAAATGACATACGCAAATTAAAATGACTGTAGCTTCTAAACCGCACTGACTACATGCATGCATGAGGTCTTGCCAGAAAGAAAACTCTCTGAAGTTTCTTGTGAAAGAAACAGAAACACTCTAGGTGATACAGAGACAGAGTAATGGGCCTCTGAAGTCAGTAAAAAGTTGAAGATTTTGCCTAAAATTAAATAAAAAATGTGTTTCAAGATTCAACTGTCTGTGGCTTCATCTGAGTAGGTAAATAACACTGTGGGGCTGTAGGCACACTATCAATGAACATTTGTTTCAAATTTGAAGAAGATTGCTCAAAGTATGACCATTCTACAGTGTTTTTTCCATGAAAAGATCCAGGCGGAGCTCCAAATGACAAGTCGGTCACTCGGCTTCAAAACAGTACTATCAGTGATCAAACAACACTCAGCCAGCTTCAAACATTGTACCTTATTGAAATCAGGTGTGATTATGATAGCTGATGTTGTTTATGACACAGAGACACCATAAAATATCACCAAATAAAGCCATATGAAACGTGAAAGTTATGATCCCACTTTCTAGATGGTATATCTCAGCCAAAAATTGTGGTAGGAGTGAGACTCTTACCTTTTATAAAAGAGCTAAGTCCTCGCTAGCAGCTCCACATAAGATCGTGAGTAATCCTTTAACTTTTCCAGTCGAAAAACAGCATGACATGACTTGTCAACACTCATCGCGATTTTGGACTTTGTGTGTTTAGGCTGCTCTGGTGCGAAATCCATAAGAAATAAAAGAAAAACAATGTTGTTTTTGAAAAGTCGAGAGCTTCCTGAATCCGGCAATACCAAACATCACATGGTTTCATGATGTAGTGTGCCTGGGAGATACCATTTAACAGAGGAGGAGGGGAGCGAGGACGTCGGTGTCCTGGCAGAGTTAGAGAGGTTTAAAAAAAAAAAAAAAAAAATATCAGAGGTGTCGACTCAGGTCACTAATTTAATGACTTGACAAAATCAAAAAAGACCTGCAACTCAAATTAAACACCAATGACTCATGACTTAACTCGGAACCGAGCCTTTTGACTTGAAAATCCTTCAAACCTTCAACCAAGTCAGTTTAGTCAGAGAAAGTTAAAAACATCTTTCCAATATGAGATGAGTCAAATACATCAAGACATGGCTGAAATTGGTTCTAGTTAATCGTGCTGTTTGCTATGAAAGTGCACGTCAGCACTACTTTTTTATGATTAAGTTCAGCCCCACTTGTTTTAACAAATACAAATTTAAAAAGCTTTGTGATTCTTGTACATTAAACATATTTTTACTCTGTTGTTTAAATGGCATTACATTTGGCAAAGAGTGGATTATGACTTGTTTAGGATTTGAAAACTCAAATTTTAGGACTTGGGACTGGCCTGTCGTCATTTGGGACTTGAGTGCAGGGTTGTCCTGATAGTCAGATGTTTAAGACACTAACCATGTAATCTGGTTCATGACTGAAAGGGGACTTTGTTGCATGTTATCCCACCTCTGTACCGCCTCATTTCCTGTCACCTCTCCACTGTCTGCTGAGGGATAAACTACACCAACCATCTACAGCGGGATATTCAACTACATTCTTCAGTGGGCCACATTTCTATAAAGTTAAGAGCCCAGGGGCCAGACATTTGCCTGAAACTAAAGTTGACACAACACACCACATTTTTAAAACTTTTATTTCACTACATTGTAATTTACATTTACATTTTAATAACCTCTGCTTACAACCTCTCGTCCTCTCCTCTGCGTAAACAGTCTGCAGTTCAGTCTGAGTTTCTCTAAATTCTTGTCACATGACCGTTGAGTCATTAATGGCTTCCTGTTTATTCCTGAATTAAATGTATTTTTAGTTTTACAGGATCTGACAAATGCAAACAGTTTGGCTTTTTTGCAAAATTTTAAACAACACTGGTACAAAAATGTGATTTTGATAATATTTGAAGCTGAGATTTGGTTTTTGGTTTTTTGTTCTTTAGGTCTTGAATTGTATTTATTTGTGAACAGAACTGATCTGACCTTTACAGAGTCTGGTCTACAGACTCACTCCTGCCTCTGTTGTGCATTTAGCTCAATGTTGTAACTAAGATATCCGCTGGAAAAAGTATTTTTTTCACGGACCGTGACCGGAGTTATTACAGACACCGCTAACGGCTAACGGCGCCCCTACGTCGCCCTGGTCAAAATGGTCGCGCAACGATTACATAACATCCAGAGCCTGGTAACTTTACAGGAACATTCCTCCTACTCCGCTCTCTCAGTGGAGACACGGCGGTTGAGAGGGCCGAGCGAGGGGATGTTCCTGTAGTAGTTCCTGCCCCACAAATAGTACCAGGAACTTCTTCAGTGGAAACGGGCCTATTGTCTGCATGCTAACATGGTTAAATGACTTTGCTAATTGACTGATGTTTAGCAGGTATAACATTCACCATGTTCACAATAATGGTTTAGCTTGTTGGCATGTTAACATTGGCTAATCGGTTCATTCAAAGAGGAACAGAATTGTTTGAGCCACATTTCAAGACAATCCATTTGATAGTTGAGACATTCTACTAAAAAACACAACTGATGTCAACCTCATGGTGGCGCTGGAGGTAATGTCAGGGTATACCAAAGTAAGAGGGCTTTATTTTTCTGGGGACCATGAATGTCTGCGCTAAATTGCATGGGAATCAATCCAATAGTTGTTAGATAGGTTGGTTGGTTGGTTGGTTGGTTGGTTGGTTGGTTGGTTGGTCCACCACTTTGGTCAAGAGTGACAGATCAGCATCGCCATTCATGACGCCACTTTGCAAACGTCACTAAAAATACCCAGTTACCCTGATACTGTAAAAAAGCATTTTAAAAACTTTTTATTGTTTGTCTTAATACAAGTTTAAGACGTCTGTGTGTTGTGGGTATCTGTGTTGTGTTCAGGGGTTAAGACATCCAAATGTTTCATCCTAAAGCCATGATTACTGTTTAAGTCTTGTTTTTCTGTCTCTTTCTCAGGACAAAAGCTGCTGAGCCTGTGGAAGGAAAGGAGATTCAGGTTACAGTCTGCAACGAGGAGAAGGTCATCTGCGGAGTAACGAAGCACACAACATGTGCTGATATGATTCAGGCCTTACTGGAGGACCACAAGTCAATCCCAGAGAGTAAGCGGCTCCTGCACGGGGAACCCAAAGACTTCTGCCTCGTTGAGCGGTGGAAGGGTTTTGAGAGAGCTCTGCCTCCTCTCACCAGAATCCTGAGACTCTGGTACGCCTGGGGAGACCAGAGACCCTTCATCCAGTTCATTCTTGTCAAAACCAGCGATTTTGTGCCTCAGCCCATCAAGAAGAGCGGGAAGTCCAAGGGGGCCAAGCCGAAGCGATGGGAGCACAGTCGGGCTCAGTCCACCCAGTCTCTGCCGGCGGAGAGGCAGAAGCGCATGGTGAAGAAAGCTTTCCGGAAGCTGGAGAAGCTCCATAAGGAGAGTCAGAGCTCAGCAGGTGCTGAGGAGATCGACAGGATGGTGCAGCTCATTCTTCACCAGGACCACACCATCCGGGAGCAGATCCAGCGCATGAGGGACCTGGATCTGGATATCGAGCAGTTTGAGGTGCAAATCCAGAAGGAAGCCGAGTCTGAGAGTTCACTGGCTCAGAGTCTGGAGGAGAACAGCGACGAGCAGCTGCAGAAGTACCTGTACACCAGTGATGGAGTCGAACAGCTTGAGCTGCAGGTTCAGAGGCACCAGGAGCTCATCCTCCAGCTGTCCCAGGACATTGATGCTGAGCTCAGGAGGGCCAGCTTCCCTCTGAGCCAATATGAGGACAGCGAACAGGAAGGAGCTGCGGCTGCTTCCTGTATCCCCTCGGAGGCAGATGAATCGTTCTACACAGCTGAGCTGGAGAGGCTGCAGGAGGAGGTGAAGCACAGCCTCTTCACCGGCGTGTCCCTCCACAACCAAGCTGCAGAAATAGACAAGCAGCTGAAGTACTACAACGCCACGCTGGTCTCAAAGGATCAGGAGTGTTGGCAGCTGGCTGCTCAGCTGAGCTCGCTGCAGATTGTGGACGGAGCAGAGGAGAAGACGTCCAGTCCTGTCCCTCTGAAAAGTGAGACTCAGTGCAGCGTCTCACAGACAGTGAAACTCAAACACAGCCTGTCCCCTGCAGACGTTACAGACACAGACTCAGACACTGGGATTAGCTCCACACACAGTCAGGACTCACTGTCACCCTGTCTCGACTTCCCTCCCCCGCTGGACACAGACGTTTGAACAACCCAGTTGACCCTGCACTTCATTGTTCTGTATGAACGAACCCCAGTTTGTCTTCTCATGTGTTTTCATCACGTCTGAGTCCCAGAGCCAAAAATCCCAAATCAACCCCTGTGGATTTATTATGTCATTTAACTGCAGCTGAAAAAAAAACAGTGAAATGACAGAAAATAATCAGCAATTATTGTGATTAGAGATAATTATTTTCTTTTTTTTGCAAAAATTCCAAATTCTTTGGTTTTATTTTCTCAAATCTAAGGTTTTGCATCTTTTATTTGCCACATATGAAAGTATAGTTTATGATAATGAAATTACAATGGGCATATTTTCTGACATTTAACAGAAAGAATAGAGAAGTTGGAAGTTTTTTCAAACTGTATCATACGATGGCCTGTTGCTGCCACGCCAGACAAACCAAGAAAACAGAACATGAATCATTAACATGTAATAATATCTTAAAAATGTATTGTTATGTTATATTTTATCTCATAACAAGAAACTTTTATTGTTTTATTATTACAATACACTGTTTGTCTTGTTATAAAACAATACAAGTGATCACGACATAATGTAAAAAAATATTTTATAACAATAAATTTTGTTTTTTCAGTTTTACGTTATAACAAAATAAAGAGCATATTGTTGCAGTGATAAATTAAATGATATAATAAATATAATTTAGAAAATATAGCATTAAAAGATTTTGTTAAAATGTGAAAAACATTGTTAGAATATATTGTTTATAATATTATGTGATGCTGATTCATGTTTTTTTTTTTCTGGCATGGCAGCAATAGGCCACCGTATGACACAGTTTGAAATAACTTACAAACTACAACATTAACTATTGTAATTTTTAAACGATCTGTAGATTTTCTTGACTAACGGATTAACGATGTATTCCTATAAAATTATAGAAAATTTGCCCATTATAATTTCAGTATCATATACTACAATAATACACTTGGCAGTAAAATGCCTCCGTAGCATGGTAGCTAGAAATGAAATATCTAATTTCATTTCATTTGTATGAAATGTATTTTTCTACAATTTTACTTTTTCCAAATATTTTTCTAGTGTTGTGAAAAATTTAAAAAAAAGAGGGAGGTGATACATCACTTTTAAGTTGTGAAATCAATTATATTTCTTTCTTGTTTAGCAAAGTGTTTTTTTTATGCAGATGGAGCAAAGAATCTCTGAGGATTATAGAAAACCTTCAAAAACAGCTGCAGGTGTTGTTAAATAACTTTGTGGATTTCTGAAAGGCAAAAGGACGCTAACGTTTGTGACTCAGATGTAACGATGACACATGCAAGGCTACAGTCCATCACTGTGTGTGACGGTTCTCTGACTTTAAGTGAACATTTTTACCACCAAAGAAGAACAACTTTTTCCTACAGAAACAACCACGTCTAAGATGTCTGGGCTCAGTTACTTAAAAGCAATTGTGTTGTTTAATTTCTTAATATTGATGAATGTATGCTTCTTTCCCTTCTTAAAGTTCTTGAGGTATTTATGAAGCTGCACTTCTCTGTACACACTCATAAAGTCTATTAACATGTTTTATATTAAAACAGATAGCTGTTTGTAACTGTTTCAGATGTAGAATTAAAGATTTCCTATAACTACACTGTAAATATACTGCTGTAACCACTGTAAGTGATTATGACACAGGCAAAATTTGTAAAGATAATTTGATAAAATAACACAGAAAAACATATTTATTTATCTTGTAATTGTATTTTACAGATGAGATTTTATTATGACTGTGTCCCCTCTGAGGCAAGAATCAGATCTGATCAAATGGCTCATATTAAGGGGTCAAAACAACATAAATATCTGGATTATATCTGTGTAAATCATACCTAAAAACAAAAAGTATAATAGAGTGTACATTTCAGCTTTCATAATAAACACTAATATTGTAAATGTCACAAAGAGGAATCGCTGTGTTCTCGAGTTTGTTGGTGCCAAAAGTTTGATTTAATGATTTCCACCAAGCTGTTTAGCATCAGTGCTGCTGCACCAGAAGGTGTTAATTGTAAAACCACGAGGCTTAAAAACAACTCAGGGTCAGATTTTATAGATTCCTCAAAGCTCTGAGTCACCACAGAGAAATGACACAGCGAGCACTGAGCCCCCTCCTCGTCACTGCAGCATATAATCAGACAAGATGGTCGCCAGGCAAGCACAAACAACAGCGAGCCGAGCTCTCTCCTCGTCAAGGTAGTGCTGACAGACTAACACTTTGTACTCGAGGCTGGCTGCTGGAAAAGCCGAGGATATCTATTTCACACGCTAATTGCTTAACCTCCCCCTCCCTCGTCCTCCTTCACCGCTTCAAGCCACTAAGTAACTCCACCAAGCATGAAAGGCCACAGATCTTACAATGTGAACAATCGTGCTCCGGTGCCTCACACTTGTTGACGGAGCAGGGCTTTACCACGGTACTTCCACCAACAGGTACACAGAGCTGAAATAAAAAGGTGTTCTGTAGAATTTATATTCTAATATAAGTCAGATGTGTCTTCAGCTGGTGTAAATGTTAAAAGAATGTGGAATAACTGAGGGTGTTGTTCAGATGAGGCTTTTAAAACACGCTCAGTTCACCCCATTGTTTATTGACAGACATGTTGAGGCACCTCAAACAGTAATACATAATTAAATGCACTGATGGTGGACCTCCCTGCACTTTCTCCCACATCAGTTGCTGTTAAAGCACCAAAGAAGTTAAACAAAGCGCGGGGTGTACGTTTCCAATCCTTGGCACATTGTAAAAGCCTCAGAAACAGCACTTACGCCAAGACAGGACAATACAGTTCTCCACCATTGTAGAGTCTTTGTTCCTGTAAAGGCCCAGACTATTCCACTGTGTAAGACTGAGGAGGATTTAGTGGCGTCTAGCAGTGAGGACTGCAGAGCTGAAACTTCTCCTGGTTAGAATTCCTTCAGTGTTCATAGTTCCGAAGGGTTGTACCAGGAGCTGAATTATCCACAGAGGTCTCTTCCTCTCCAAAACAAACAGACCAAGGGTCTGATTTATAAAAGGATGTGCTGGATCCATACTAAAAATGTAAGTCAAAACTGGCATGCTCCAAAAAATACTCTGCAGTTTCTACAATTTGGCTTCCACCTCACCATCTGCGTTGCCAATTTCCTGTCTCCAAAATGTTCATCAGCATGGCTCCAAGTTTCTCCCATCAAGCCTGTTTTTATAGATGACAACTTTTCCATGGGAAGTGGCGCACGTGTCTTTCAGGCCTCGTTTTGTGCATATGCAATGTTTATGAATGAACCCCAGGTGATTTAAACCGGTAAAAACCCTGAATCAAAATAGTGTTTTTCCTACGCTGTTTGGCATGTGGGCTGCTAGCCCAGCACCTGCTAATGTGCGCATCTTTTTTCTCTGATAACTTAAAATTGAGATGCTCATGTGAATTATTCACAGAGGTCTCTTCCTTTCTCAAAACAGATGGACTCAGTGATTTAAACCGGTAAAAAATAAAACAGTTTTGGGTTACAAATATGTTTCTCTAATGCTCTTTGGCACGTCGCAGACAGATCGTTAGCTTTTTTCATTGATAACTTACGCCAGGGCCACACCGCCCGCAGAGGCGCTGCAAATAGCCTCGAAGCGAAGCCAGTTTCCTTTCTGCGCCCATGTAAACCGATTGTGTCATCCACACCGGCCGCGCCGCACAGCTCCGTGGCCGGCCCTGCAGCAATCGTTTCGGCATCTGGTCTATTTTCTGCGTGAGCCGCGAGCGAATGTGTCAAGCCGGGCAGGAAGTCAAACAAAGGAACAACAACAGCATCCGGTCAATTTTCAGAATAAAACAAATTTCAAAATAAAACACCCCGTTTGACAAATGGGATGTATATATGTGTGTGTGTTTATATACATATACTCATTGCTAAGAAGTGGACATACATGTACAGTTGTTAGGAAAACATGGCGTATAATTTTATGAGGTTATTTACTTACCCATGATGGAAAAACAGCCCCAAATGTGACGGAGACAACAGCTGGGAGCAGAAGCGCTTGTCGACTGGCGTGGAGAAATGTGCGTCTGATGTGAACGGAAATGCTCCGGCTCGCGCGAGAATTTCGGTGCGCTGCGCTTCGCAGCACTTCGTTGGCAGTTTGGCCCCGGCGTTAAAATCCAGATGTTCACAAGGTTTTTACCAGGAGCTGAGTTATCCACAGAGGTCTCTTCCTCTCAAACAGATGGACGCCGTGATTTAAACCACTGAATAAAGCAGTTTAACGTCTTATGCAAAAACAAGAAGTCTTTGTCTGATGCTCTCCTGGCTAATGTGAAAACATGAGCGTCCCTCTCTGGAGTCAGTGTTTGGTTTGTCTGTTCTGGGCTACTGTAGAAACATGGCGGTGCAACATGGTGATCTCTGTAGACGAGGACCTGCTCCCTTTGTACGTCTCATTCTGAGGTGACAGAAACACTATGACTGGTTTTACACTAAAGAAAACATTAAGGTTGAGCTGAACACTCAGAAGAAACAAGTATCTGGTGCAGATAATGTACTTTTTACCAGTATGAATATCATCCCAGTAAAATGTTCAGTTTCCTGTGATCATAAATGATCTGAAGCTCAACCCTGAGGTTGTTCTGTAAATAGTTTTCTAATAAACTTCTGGTCACATGCCCATCTCCAATTTAAGCCCTACCCATTTTCGTTATAAACCCTGCCCATGCTGTGTACACAGATAATTTAGTTGGTTGAACAGAACAGATACAGATGATGGTTTACCTGCTCATCCCTAGAAAACACTTATATTCCATCTCCGCCAGTATCCCCCCTCAATCCTTCACACTGGACCTTTGAGTAAAAACTTGTTCAAAAACACTGTCACTGCTTTTTTCTGTACTCCATAAACTGGTGTTGCCCTGCAGCAGTGTGACTTCACTTCCTAGTTGGAGGGAGGCTTCAGTTAATGTTTACCTCTCCTCTCTGCTGCAAATCAGCAATTCAAAGACTCGCCAACTCCCAAGTGTGTTTGCCGACAACAATAATTACACTGACCAAAATGGCAATTAGGCTGACTGCAAACCCGTCTCTGTTCAGCCCTCCCAGTTACGACGACTGGCCAGCCCCAGTAAACCCATCATTTGTCATCAGCTGTGGTTCCAGTGCTGATGATGAACAGCTGAAATTTACACCAGGAACACATTTTAAAATACGAACACACGCTGCTCGTCTCACCGAGATTGATCAGCATTTCTTATTTTCTCTGCGTCCTTACTGTTCTGTATCTGCACATTGTTTAAGGAAGCAGTGAGATAAGAGTGAGGAAGACGTGACGTGAAGGCTACTGTAGTGTGTTTGATCTGGCTGGGAAGCTTTCAGTGAAGGACAAGGCCTAATTGGCAATTAACACATCTCACACTGTTTGATCTTTTTATCAGCTTATCAGCACCGAAAAGAGAAAACATTTTGCCTGAACCTTCCAGTGTTATATTGTAGAACATAATGATTACATCCTTCAACCAAGTGATGATATGGTTTTATTTAGCTATTATCAGAACAACCAGTCTATGCAGTGGCATCAGGTAGTTACAGCAGGCCCTAGGGCATTGTATCATGCACATATCGTCTCATCACACGATGGTGAGTTAGGTGCAGAGGACATTTTTGACAACTGTACATAAAACACACACAGCTTTGTTTTAATAAATAACAGAAAAATAAAGGGGGAAAGTGATTTGATAGGACTCCATTCCTTGCTGAAATGGAAACTAATAACACAAACATAAGGAAATCTAACAGCAGCAATCAGGTGATGTCTGACACAAAGACAAAGAGCAAAAGATTTCAATATTGTAAATTATTCTCAGTTGCAGGGTTGGTACAGTAATCTCTCTCACTGAGACAGCCAGCTCAGTCTGTTTGTTTCGTTTTGAAAAAGACAAAAAAGAGCAGCATGATAAGCCAAACTGACAAACGTACATTACACCCATAGTGATACATAACAATAATATACACAGCAATAAGCATGAAAAACAAGAAATATAAATGAATAAATAATGAAAAAAAAGTCGTAAAGAAAAACTTGAACTTCAGCAAGATATCCATTAAGTGATCTGATTGTCAGAATTATTCACACACAACATCACACACAGCTACAGCAGAGGGATGGCGTAGGGTCAGCCATAATAAAACACCCCTGGAGCATTTTGGGGGGTTTGGTGCTCAACTGCACCTCTCCACCTGCTAGCTCGCACTCCATACTTGGTCCATACGGCAACCTGAACTAGCGATCCTACAGTTCCCAGCCCCAAGTCCCTATGGACTCAGCAACTGTTGCCCAAGACAGCAGAATGGAGAGGTGACAGGAAATGAGGGTGTAGAGAGACATGAGCCAGATTACCCAACACCAGGACACCGCATTGGTCAATGATTAGCAGGGGTGGGACAAGTTATTGTTGCGTAAGTCACATGTAAGTCTCAAGTCTTGTCCTAAACAAGTCATAATCCACTCCTCGCCAAATGCTATGCCAATTCAACAACAGTCCCTGACCCAGATCCCCACAGACTACTGTTGCCCCCTTTTAAACAGCTGAGATGAAATTTCCAACAAGAGCATTTGACTCGAGTTTTTGAAAACTATAAGAAGAACGAATACTTTATTAATCCCAGAGGGGAATTTTTTTTTCTGACTCTGTTGTCATACACACACACATACAAAAACAGGACCTACGCATGCATGAAATGGAGAGATGTCACAGTGAGCAGTCGGGGGTTCAGTGCTTTGCTTAAGGGCACCTTGGCATTGCCCAGGAGGTGAACTGGTACCTCACCAGCTACCAGTCCATGCTCCATACTTGGTCTGGATGGGGGACTTGAACCGATGACCCTGGAGTTCCCAACTTAAGTCCCTATGGACTGAGCCACTGCCACAGATTCGTGGATAAACCAAAAAGCAAATTGCAAGCTCTGATTGGTGAAGAAACATCACAGCACATTATTTGAAACACATTTTGGATGCATGAAAGCAGCGTGACATTTGGGAAACTTTTGAAAAGGTCTGATAAAACATGTTTCTAAAAAGGTTGATGGGATGATGTTGACACAAGACAACCAACTTTTGGGTTTTGGAGTCCAGTAACTAATTGTTCAAACTATTTCCAAAGTGTCACCCTGTATTCAGCGGCTTTTAGTGGAGGCAGATAAGGTCAGATAATCACTAGATCACTAGAAGTAAACTGTAAGAAACACAGAGCGATATAAAAAGTAAGCAGCAAAAAAAAGCAGAATATAATATGCATGCAAACACTTCCTTTTGTCTTCACACGTTGTGTTTTTCTGTAGAAACATTCATCACACTGTGACTGTGCCAAAATCCTGCTCTGCATTTGCTGGCGTTCCCACAACACGCCCCACTGTAAACTTGATTTGATTATGTGTGATTATTTTATGATTATGCCGAAAGCAAAACTCAATCTTTCCCATGCTTGTTGCATCAGTTCATGAAACCTTCATCTCCCAAAATTTACTAAACTCAGAATGCAGCACTGAGTTTGTTGACGGTGAGTTGGGGATAAAATGGGACAAAAAAAAAAAACATTAAGTGACATGAAATGTTCATGCAGCGGCCCTGCAGCCGATCTCAGTCACATTTGCATTCAACTTGGACAAATCAGGACTTGTCGAAGCAGTTTGAGGGCCTGGGGCTTAATTGCCTCAATCAAAGCACATTTGGAGCGCCATCATCCAAGAGGCATGAATCATTTGATAAAAGAGCCCAAGGAGCAATAAACTGTCCCTGCTGCCAGGCAGCGACAGGAGAGCAAACAGGGGAAAGTGAGAGTGCATGTGTGTGTGTGTGTGTGTGTGTGTGTTGTAGTTGGTGGGAAACCTCCTGGCTGCTGTTTTAAAGACGGGAAATTTTGGAAATATGATCTGGGCTCTGTGGTTTCTTACATTATTGTGCATAATATAATGGTGTTCACCAATTCAGATTAAACTCATAGATGTTCTCTGTGCAAACACACACACACACACTTCAAATGCTCGCTCTTTAATCCCAGCACCACCTCCCTCCTGCCAAACACATTTTTATTTTGGCATGGATGTTAATTCCTCTTTATTAACTCTGCTGTCCTGGCTGAGGCTGTTTGCTTTTCTACAGGTGCTCTCTGATGCTCCTCGCTGCTCTCTGTCACACAGCCTTTCATTACGAGGAGGTGGAGACACTTGTCGCCACTCATGCAGACAGACGAAGACAGAGAGAGACAGGAGAGACCATTGCGGTCCGTTCAGACAGAGAGGCAGAAACAAAGCAGGGAAAGATACTAATGCACAGAATCAAGTTTAAAGTGTTTAAACTTTATATTAATATCCTGCAAAGATGCTAAAATAATAAAGAGGAAGCTGTTATAATGGAGCCATGGCTCTGGCCGTATCATCAGTAATTTCAAAGGCGTTTCCTATCATTATTATGCAGATGACATCCAACTATACTTATATGAAAGTATATATGTTTTTATTTTTATTTTTAATGATGTATTTTAAATGTATGTAATGGTTGTGTGTATGTGTGTGGACCATTTGAGTCCGTAATAAAGATTATTATATACCTGTCATTTAAACCAGATAACATAGACAAAATCAACATACTCCATGAATGTCTGTCTGCCATCAAGAACTGGATGGCAAACAACCTCCTCCAACTAAACGCAGACAAGACTGAGGTTCTTATCACTGCGGATGACTCTACGGTCTCTAAGGTGGTCAACCACATGGGGTCACTGGCACGTAACATCAGGTCTGACCTCAGGAACCTTGGGGTAATTTTTGACCAAAACATGCTGTTTGAAAAACATGTTAATTCTCTGTCCCGCTCATGCTTCTTCCACCTCAGAAACCTTGCAAAACTCAGGTCCATCGTCTCACACTCAGAACTGTAAATGGCCATCCATGCATTTATTTCGTCCCGGCTTGACTACTGCAATTCACTGTTCACCTGCCGCAGTAAAACATCTCTGGACCGTTTACAACTTGTCCAAAATGCCGCTGCCAAGTTGCTCACTTGGTCACATAAATCTTGCCATATCACCGCCATCCTGGCATCCCAACACTGGCTTCCTGTTCACTTTAGATTCCAATTCAAGGTCCTGGTCCTGACATACAGAGCCCTCCACAAAGTAGCCCCCGCTTACATTTGCGAGCTCCTCAACCCTTACATCTCCAACCAGTCACTGAGGTCTTCTAACCAGGGGCTCCTGGTTGTGCCTCGGACAAGGCTGAAAACTCGAGGTGACCGAGCTTTTCAATCCGTGGCCCCAAAGCTTTGGAACTCCCTGCCCTTGGACCTGAGATCCTTATCCTCTGTCCACATTTTCAAGATACAATTAATGACTCACCTTTTTAGGCAGGTGTTTGGACAATTGTAAGTAATTGTATAGATTGTATATAGATTGTATTTTGGTTGCACCGTATTTTTTGCTGTTTGTACTTGCTGTGTTTTCTATTTATTTAACTGTATGTATATTTATTGTGAAGCACTTTGTGACTGTGAAAGGTGCTATATAAATAAAGATTTACTTACTTACTTAATATGAGCAGTCAGGAGTACATTATGTGTGACTCTCAGTTGCTTTATCTTGTTAGGTTGCTTTTGTTAAAGGAAACTGACAACACAAATAATCTTTTCCTTGTTCTCCTTTCAAATTTGCAGCCCAGTCACCAGGATGAACACTGTCATTGTACGTTTCTGCAAACTGTTTCACGTGTAGAGAAAATGTTAAAAAGATAAATTTCTTTACATTTCAATGTTAGGTTGTGACAACAGTGACTATTTTGTGGTTAGGTTCAGGCATAAGAAATACTTGGTTATGGTTAGGAAAGTATGTTTTGGCTTAAAATACCTGGTATTGCTGGTACACCTTAAAAAAATTCCCAGTGTTTGTCGCCACAACCATCGCTAGAATGGTTGCTAGAAATGTGCTGACGTCACCTTAAAGAAAATGCCTGGTTGTTGGCGCTACAACCAATGCTTGAAATACAGCTTACCTGCTAATGTCTCCATATAAAGATAAATATAAAAATATGTGTTTTTTCTCACTACTACAACCACTGGAAATGTGCTGACATCACCATAAAAAATATCCAGTTGTTATTGATACATCCACCACTGGAAGTAAAAAAAAAAAAAAATACCTGATTGTACAACCACTGCTGGAAATGTGCTGATGTTGCCTTATTGTATTCCACCCCCATTTTGCAGCAAAAACGCCTTAAATGACATACCGAAATTAAAATGACTGTAGCTTCTGAACCGCTCTGACTACATGCATGTATGCATGGTCTTGCCAGAAAGAAAACTCCCTGAGGTTTCTTGTGAAAGTGTCAGAAACACTCTATGTGATACAGAAACAGAGTAATGGGCCTCTGAAGTCAGTAAAAAATTGAAGATTTTGCCTAAAATAAAATGTATTTCATGATAAATAACTGTCTGTGTCTTCATCTGAGCAGGTAAATGACACTGTGGGGCTGTTGGCACACTATCAAAGAACACTCATTTCAAATTTGAAGAAGATTGCTCAAAGTATGACCATTCTACAATGTTTTTTCCATGAAAAGATCCAGGCGGAGCTCCAAATGACAAGTCGGTCACTCAACTTCAAAACAGAACTATCAGTGATCAAACAACACTCAGCCAGCTTCAAACATTGTACCTTATTGAAATCAGGTGTGATTATGATAGCTGATGTTGTTTATGACACAGAAACACCATAAAATATCACCAAATAAAGCCATATGAAACGTGAAAGTTATGATCCCACTTTCTAGACGGTATATCTCAGCCAAAAATAGTGGTAGGAGTGAGACTCTTACCTTTTATAAAACAGCTAAGTCCTCGCTAACAGCTCCACATAAGATGGCGAGTAATCCTTTAACTTTTCCTGTCGAAAAATGGCATGA
The DNA here is from genome assembly GCF_006386435.1 of Epinephelus moara. NCBI lineage: Eukaryota > Metazoa > Chordata > Actinopteri > Perciformes > Serranidae > Epinephelus > Epinephelus moara. The sequence goes on along the minus strand of NC_065525.1, from coordinate 41,004,610 downwards.
CATGACTTGTCACCACTCATCACGATTTTGGACTTTGTGTGTTTAGGCTGCTCTGGTGCGAAATCCATAAGACGTCGGCATCCTGGCGGAGTTAGAAAGGTTAAAAAATACGTGGCTGTTTTCACTATAATCACCACTGTAAATGTGCCAACGTTGCCTTCTCAATACCTGGATGCTGTCACCATGGCCACAGCTGAAAATGTGCCAACATGTTGTTAAAAAATTTGGTTGGTCTCCAACATTGGTCTGTCGCTTGGGTACTTGGCAGCTGTCATAACAGCATCCCCTCCTCCAGATGACAACTCACTTTAGAAACATGGATATTATATGTATGAAACATACAAATTTAAAGAAACATAAGATACAAATATTTGTTTCGATGAATCAGACACATTAAAATGGTCTTTTTTTCTTTGGTTTTCAGCCCAGTTGCCAGAAGAATTGGTATTTGTTTTAAATTATCTTCCATCTTGTCCAAGCTGTGGACACCAGTACAGAGAGTCATTTGTGTGAACTCATACAAAAGTCCAATCAATGGCAGCGTCTCCTCCACATTTATAGGTTAACCGTTTCGCCTCGTTAACCTTTAAAGGTCTCTCTTGATATGTCAATACTATTTAGGTTAGACATTTGTCTGACTTACATGTATTATAAAAGCCATGTTCATCAATGGAAAAGAGGAGCATGCCTTAAATTTTCCAATTCAGATTTGCTCTGCATTAAACTGGCTCCTAGGCTCGGCCGTTTCAGCTCTCACACAGAATCATTTATTGAGTTCAGATGGGAACATCAGCTGCATGATAACCTTCACCACAGTCATGACAAACATGAATTCTGATCATCAACATTATATGAGTTTACTGATATAATTATACTGATTGATGAGGGCAAATGATTTGTATGAAATGATGGATGGTAGCATGTCTCTGCCTTTCCATCAAAAGACACCTCTGACTCATACAGTCGGCATTCAGAAATACTTCAAGGGGAGCGCCAATACGCAAATCGAATTCAGTGTATACGTCATAATGAGGCCCAGTCAGTCTGTGAGAATACTCATGTCTTGTTTGGCTTTGGAGAAGCTCTGTGAAGTCTGAGAGGTGATTTTGTCTCGGAGATTCGGTTAGATATTGGTAAAGGTTTTGTTACAAAGTTTGCAAAGGATGGCTGTTCAGCAGGCAGTGAGAGTCTAATTATAATATGGGTTGCATTATGCAAAGTGTAGGATCTAACTGCATGCGTCATCACATTAAAAAGGATTCAGTTTTACGCCACCATTTCTAATCACTCAGCACTAAAAGGAAGGTAGAGAGAAAAATCTCGACAAACCAAGAAATTAAGTCCAACGTGATGTGAGGGGAGTAAGATGATTCACACTGCAGTCCACAGTCTAACCTCTTTAACATTCCCATGAAACACACAGGTACTCTCAAGTCCATTTCATACACAGCAGGCTACATGAACATAATGGGATTTGATGGCAGTCGTTGTCTCTGAGGACGACGAGGACCTGACCGTTCCCGCCCACTTCTCTGCAATTGCCTGACTGTGGCGCTCTGATTAGCTACTTAAGTAAACATGGAATTCGTTTACGTCTTCACACACCTGCAGCTTGACCTCTACACTCCTCAACACTTCCTCTGTGGTTTTAGTCTCCTGTATGCCTGTTTTCATGTGGTATTTCACAGTGTGTAATCAGCCTGTGAGTTATGACCTTGCCACGTTGAGAAAGATGTTTGAATCCACTGGGGGGGTCTCAATCCACCCCCTGTAAGAGGAGGAGAAAAGTTACATGCTTATAGATTACACATGACATCTGTAATGTTTGTGCATTTCCCTGACGTAAATTCTGCCTTCTGGTGGAAATTGGATTTTGTTCTCAAAGGGAAGTATAAAAAGAGCAACCTTCTCCCCTTTTGCTCTCAAATCAGTTCCTCTTATAGAAGCTGCTGTGAGGAGTCGACTCTAGCTTTCATCCAATTAGTGTTGGTTTTATATTTGGTCATTTGAATTTGAAGAGTCTGTGCAGTCAGGTTAATCTAGCTAATAAGATCACTACAGAAAGTCTGGTCTGTCTCCTGAACATACATTTAAAAAGCAGATCCTTACAAGGCAAATACAATAATTAATTGTCTTAAACAACCACTCTGTAAATAGTTTTTTGAAAAAGGGAGCAAAGGTTTAATTCAGCTCTTGACCTGTGACTATAAACCACTGACTAATCTCTGACGTTTTAACGGTGCGGAGACACCAAACCGACATCAAAGAACTTGCGACGATGAAAGCCAACTGTTGCGTCGCCTCACGTCGCCCTGTGTCAGTTGCATTTGAACACACTACATGGACTACATCCGACAGCCAAGTGGCACGTACGTTCNAGAGGCTAACTGGCTGTGTTTCCCTCCGGTCATGCTGCGGCTAACGACATTGCACAGGAAACAAGAGAGCCTCTTGCCCGCCATCAAAGGCACAACAGATCTGAGAGGAGCGGAGAGGACCGCGACGAGGTGGAGTTGCCACAGTAGATCTACACTTTGCTGGAGAAGCGTTGATAAAATCAATAGGGTGAGCAGCACAAACAGAGCTCAGCATTGTTGTTGTGATGGTCGACTTTCTCGCACATCAGAGCTCAGCATTGTTGTTGTGATGGTCGACTTTCTCGCACATGCCTAGTGACTGGAACCGTAATACCCATGTGCGAAAAGTCTCCGTTTTCAGAGGAACTGCATATTGCAAGTTTACATGACAACACAGACGGTGCCGTTTCCAAGAAATTGCACTCTGGACCCCGTTTTCAAAATGTTGCATTTACAGGCACCCAAAACGCCGCTGTCGTGTAAACGATCGGCCAAAACGCAACTAAAGTTCACCGTTTTCAGTTGAAATCGTTGTCGTAAACGGGACCTGAGACGCTGTTCACAACAGTCATGAATTCATAATGTTTTCTTCAAATTTCAGCCCTGTTGTTTTACATGTTCCTCTCCTGCACGCTCTCGATGCTCCCACAGCAACACGAGCATGCAAAGACACTCCTCTCACATTCTAGGAAATAAAATGCAGGAAAAAAATTAAACATCTTAACAGCGATTTCACCCTAACAATGCTGCGAGCACAGTTAGGGCGAAACGACACTGGGATATTTCCTGCATAGCATCTCTCAGGAGAAAGGAGACTTTGAAGAATAAGCTCAGCTCTGAGAAGGTTTGAAGTGGCAGACTACTGACGACCAATGTGCTCTGTGTTAGATCTGTTGTGCCTTTGATGGCGGGCAAGAGGCTCTCTTGTTTCCTGTGCAATGTCGAGGACAACACTAATCTAGGCACAACCCCTCCCCCAGAGCTGGCACTTTGAAGACCCCCGTCTGTTTGTGAGATTAATGTGATTTGGGGACAATTTCCTGGGAGGGGTCCTGTCATTGCTGCAAACACGCCCAAAAACCCTATGCATACTGTACCGTGCTGCACACACACACAGGCAGTCCAGTGCACACACAAGTAAACACAAAAACAGAGTACACACACACACAACTCTCTTTATGACCCACAACCCACAGCCGCTGTTTCTTTCACTGCGTGTTGCCATGGTAACTGAAAGCACACTCAGCTCCTTGGCAGTTGTTCCCATCTCTGTATTTTAAAAAGGTGCAAAAGTCCCCGTGGAAAAAGCTCAGCAAACTCTTGTTACATTCACTGAAGCCAAAGTTCCTCCATGCTCCCCACTGTCAATCACCAGTGAGAGATCTGCCCTGATTTATCACCCTGTTTATCATAAAGATGCAATATTTTCTACAGTGAACCTCTCAGCGATGAGACGTGCTGGAATTCATCTCAATTTCAGGTCCAGATAATGTGTTTTGTTTTGCAGACTCTGCTTTTCTGTCTCTTTATCTTGACAGGCAGAGAGGCTGCATTGGATTAACAGCAGAGATGGAGGCTGTGTTGACTCTGACACAAAGAGAGCTGCATTCCTCTGGCTCAGGACGTATGACTGAGCAGGGCTCGGCCCGGCCTGGTGGGCTGGGGTCTCTTTCCAGTGGCTCCTGTGCAGTCATGGGCAGTGGCTTCCTGTGATGTTTCCTGTCAGAAAGGCCTTTCAGAGCAGCAGTTTTAGAGCCTTTTGGGAGGAAAGTGAAAGATAGCAAATGAGTTGGCTCGAGACCTGGGCTCACCAGTATTTGTAAGGAGTTATTTTTATGGTTTGTTATTGTCTGGAGATGTGCACATCCTGTGGGAAAATGCAGTGAAAGTCAGAAAGTAGTAAAGTTTTATCTTTTACTTTAAACAGAAAGTTTTACCCAGGAAGTTTGAAAAACTGGCAGCTCACACTATCGACAGTATATGTAAAATACTGTGACACTGTGCTTTTGAAAACACAATAAGACCCCAGAAACACACCACACTATGACAGTTATTATGACAAATTAGGAACAACTTAGAGTCTGTAATTTTTTTTTGTCGAGCGGGAGTAGTTAGTCTCTCAGATTTAGGGCATTTAACATTTGATTGTGTCGGCTGATAATCAGCTTTCTTTGTCTGATTCTATGTGTGGTAGTTTGGACTTTGTAAACTACCATATAAGGAATAATAGCTGCATCATCTCAGGGAAGGTTAAAGGTTCAGTATGAAACATTTTACCAGTATTGCACCAGTATCTATTGCCAATGGCTGAACAGGTTTTGGCATAACTTAAAAACTTACTCGGTTGCCTCTAGAAGCCTGTGGACTGACTTCTATGTAAAGGACGCAGGCTGTATTTTGAAGGAAAATCTAAAGGATGTGATGCAGTGTTCTGCACCAGGTTAGATACCCACGGGTATGTAAACTGGGTAACAGTTACAAATATGTATATATATTAATTCATGGGTAAAAATGACCCCCATGTGGACAGGCAGCAGGTGAGAACTAAAATCTTTTATTTTTCAGAATAAAACAAAGTAAAAAGATGTGCAGTATATGTGTAATATTCTGACATCTAAATCATGCTGCAGCTCCTTTTATTTTGAAAGCCAGTGACACAAGTGTAACCTTTGACCTCGTGGTCACATTTGTCACCGACGTGGAGGACTCCAGCCATGAAACTTTGCAGCCTGAGGATGAGGTGGCAGCCTACATGGAGTTCAAGACACCCAAGGAGGATCCTTTGGAGGTTTGATGGTGGTGGAAGGAGCATGCTAACATGTTTCCTAACCTGGCAGTGATTGAATGTTTTCACCATCCAGTCAAAGAGACGTCCAATTCAAGAACGGAGAACCAGCTTCATGTGAGGGACTGGAGCCTGGGGGGGTTTGATCACGGGTGTGGGCGGGTACGGCTTTGACTTAGACATAATGATAGGTAACGAGTCGGGTCTGGTACTGAGCTTTACGGGTATGGGCAGATGCGGGTTTTCAAAAATGGACTGGTGCAGGATGTGACGTCTTGGGTGCTCCTGATTGCCTTGTCTCTCTCTGTGTTTTTACCTGCATATAAAGGCTTTCCAGGCCATCATGGTGTTATCAATGAACAAGACTCCGGGGTCTTTCTATGCCATGCCAACGAACCTGTGAGCCTGTACTCAGGCAGGTACTGAAGCACTGTCAAGAAAATCTACTACAAAGCACCAGAGCAAAAGTCATGGGATCTTTGGGTCATGAAGGTCTCTACAAAATTTTAGTCTGGATGACAATTTAAGAAACAAACTGTAAACTTTGTTAGCATACTGTACACTGATTTGAAAAAGTATTCAGAGTTGTTGGGCGAACTCCTCCAGGCTGGTAGCAGGCAGCACAGGAAACGAGGGAAGTGGTGTGTTTGTGCAGGGAACGAGGTCAGTGCTCACAATGGAGCCTGGCTGTATGTTGTCTAGAGGGGGGTATTGTAAATCAGCCATCTCTACAGACGCCCTCACACACACACACAGACATACAGAGCACACACACACACACACACACACACACAGACTTAGACACAGTCTTTCTCTGTGAAACCACAGAACATTTTAACACAGAAAATGATATATAGAGCGGTCATGTGTTTCTACTCAAAGCATTTTAAAAGATACTGTGGAGCGATGATGTGCTGCTCTGTCCTGCATCTTCATCTCTCCCTCACACACACACACACACACACACACACATACACACACTTGAAACTTTCACTGAATGGTCTCAATAGCCTTACTCTCTCAAGAGTTTAATGGCTTAAGACTATTTTCTGAATGTCTGACGTGGCTCAGACTAAACCATGATGCACACAATGCATCCTCCAGGGTGATTTACTTCTCAGTTCACTTTGCACCTCACTGACTTTGCTCTTAAAGTGTTTGTTTTTTTAATCGTTGTGAAAATGTTCATTAGAAAAATAAACTGAAAAGTGCCTTTACCAGAGGGATGCTGCCAAAAAAAAAGTTACGTCCATAGACGATGATCAGCGACACAGCCACAGCCAGTAAAAATCCATGTTTGACCATATTCACAGTGTAACAGCTAATAATGCACACAGCAGAAGCATAATGTAGTTAAAACGGGCCCCGGTGCATGCTATTATGACAGGTCCTAAGGCACCCTAGTTACTTGTTATACGCCTCAACTAGCTGCCATAAAATCTTATTGTCACATGATCAAATAGAGACTTGACACTGGGCACCAACATACAAACCATCATCGCAGAGCAGGGTGTCTACAGGTATAAACAAGTTAAAGTTTTACTTTAAATGAAATTTAAGGCCAAACTTGGGATGGAATTACACACCAAAAGTGAACATATACTCTTTCCGGGTAAACACATTGATGCCAGTTCAAAATGAACAGTATAATTGACCCTGACGATACTTTCTGTGCTTATGGCTCTGCATGCGCGATTCCACCACCCTGATCCCCATTTTACCACGTCTGAAACACCTTCGACATACAGCACAGTTTGCTTCGTAAACACATTTTTCATAGCTTGCAATGTCCTAGTTTAACGGTGCAGATTCATTATGTGATCTAAGTGCACTGAGGGGGCAAAAATAGGGACATTGCGCACATCCAGGTGTTGTGTCAAAGTCTGGTACCCTGTTGAATTTCCCTCCTGTTAGAGTTCTTTTTCCTATAGCACCAACACTAAAAATGTTATCGGTGATGTGACAAAAAACATTTAAGACCCATTCAGTCTGAATTTAAGACAATATATTACTTTTTAAGGCTTTTTATTGGTGAATGTGTATTTAAGACATTTTAAGATGAGAAAATTAGAGAATGGCAAATGTAGTTTTTCTTTGTACACAGGCATATTTCTAAGGTAGCAAACTAAATTTCTCTTAAGGGCCTGTATTCTGCCCCACATATAGTTGGAGGGCCCTGCTCCTCACCTCAGAACCAATATATGGCACACAGTGCACACACTGCCTTCATTTTAAAATGCTAAATGTGTATGTGAAGAAACTCCACATTAAACTTTCTTTGTATCAGGAGTTAATGTTCAGAGCTGTTGAAGCTTCATGTTCACCTTCAGATCTGAAAACTCATCTATAAAAATGAGATTTCACAGCTATGATGCAGCAATCACAGAAAACGCGCTGCATATCAAAGGAAGGCATTTGTTGAGTGTCACTTGATAAACAGGAAGTAAAGGGCTTTTAACCAAATTAATGATTCCTGTTTACTGACAACAGACAAATGGATGCAGACTGAGCATAGACATCAGCAGGAAGGATGGACAGTTAACCTTTAAACTGGTCCCGCATGCTATTATACACACGTCATGTCATCTCGTCTCTGTCCCTCCGTCTCCTGTGAATTAGATTAGTGATCACATGCCTGAGCACCGCTCCTCTATCTTCTCATATTGTTGGCAGCACCGACGTAGGTCTTTGCTGTATATTACGTTAACATTAACCTCATTTAGAAATGTTTTAAAAGGCAGTGGGGAGATCTGGACCAAGTCCAAACTACAGTTTGTTAAACTGTTAAGAAGGTCGAGTCAATCTGAGTCTCTTCCTCAACTCTACCACTCAGTATGTTCCCAGTCACAGTGAAGTGGAGCTACAGTCCCAGCTGGATGAGGACATGTAACCGGACTACTGTCCTTGTCCCAGTATACAAGCACGGGAGGGGAATCCATTTATTGACCCAAGTATGTGCGACTCCTCTACGATAGGTGGAGATATGCCCCCTTTCAGCTGGTTAGTATTGGACCTTTTTCCTGTTGACCTATTACGTCACAGACCAAACAATGGACAAACAAGTTAGCTACGGTTAGCTAGCAGCTAACTGGTACCATGGTGGACAACTTTACAGCTCTGTACATTTGGTCCGTCCAAAAAGTCACAGCTCTGGATGTAGATTTCTCCATGTTGT
>NC_065525.1:40988122-40993551 GCF_006386435.1 Epinephelus moara | reverse complement strand
GGGATATAAGCAGCCACTACAATAGCATGTGAGAATTCACGGGGTAAATAGTAAGGACGGAGGCCCACAGCTAACAGTTCAATATCCGGGCTGCAGATGCGGTCTCATATTATCTACTCCAACTTCAGCCTGTTACATGCATTGTCTCTTTTCAAAATACACTTCTGTTTTCACAGGAAATGTACAGTTTACATACAGTCTCTTTCAAAATAAGAGCACAACATCGGTACAACACCACAAATTGATGTTTTTTCCTTCAACAACAAACACGTGGTTATGTTGAGAGAAAAATAGGGTTTGGCTTTATAATCTTACAGGAAGTGAACACTGGCCTCCTGGGTGAAAGTTGGTGCTTGCTGGACCCATCCACCACCTCCCCCCAACCACCCTACCTGGACTTCCACCCCATTAACTTGCATCATAGTCCTGCTGCGTTTTCCCATGACGACGGGTATCGTGCCGACATAAAACGCCAGCTTTTGTCATCGGTGTCTGACGCACTGATCAAACACCAGTATTAGTGCAGCAACAGTGCCATAGTAAAGTGCAACAACAATAGGCAAAATAGATTCTCATGGATGGAGTACATTAGGGCCCATCAGGGCCGGTGAGTCAGTGCCAACTGGAAAACTCAACACATGGGGCCCATTTACGAAGAGATTTCAAAAAAGATGGAGGGTAATGTTTACAGCTGATTCATGAAGAACTCATACAGGTCCAGTGGGGACAGGATAAACTCTCTTTTCTGAAGAAATGGACAGGGTGCTAGGAGACCAACCATCATTCTATCCTGATGAAGATGACATGTTAGACTCCGAGCTGGATTTCAGCCAAGAACCTCCTTTTAACTGCACGATGGATGCCATTGCAGATGAAGCAGTTAAGATGAGCAACACTACACCTGCTGAAATCCTGCGTGACGACGGCCATAGAGACAAAGTGAACATCGAGAAACAAACTTGCATTGTGTTAAAAAGAATTCAGTCAGTCTGACCTCAGTCTCTTATAAATGTGTGGAGGGGGTTTAAGCCACGATAGCAGACCAGGCTGCCTGCACTACATTTACATGTATATTCAAACATGCAGTGTCCAGTTTATTAGGTACACCTCGCAAAAAGTAATGCAGTGTAATACAACAGTCCTGCAATAAATCCCCCTTCATGATTGTTATAACATTCAGTTTATATTGAAACAGTGGAGAGGTGGTAATTCAGCTGTAATGTTATTTTGGAGGATGTGGGTTGTGATGCTGTTTAACTGTATTGAATAAAACACAAAGGTGTTCCTGTTGTTTAGCCTTGCCTCACTGAATGAAATGATTACATCAGCTGATGGTGATTGTTTCAGGATGGTTCACAGTTGCAACATATTTACTGTATTCAGTTGTGGTGGAAATGGGACGGTGTAAAATCCCCCTGTATGTTAACCTATTTCAGTCATTCAGGCATTTCCTGCAACAGGCCTGTGACATTTCTCTTCGACACAATGGGCTGAACTGCACATTACCTTGGTACAGCAGGGAATTAAATTACCGCAGAAGAACAAGAAGTTCAACTTTGAAAAGCTGGAAAGTGACAGATAAGCAGCTTAGGGTGGAGTTCAAACTGAAAGGAGTGGAACAAGGTGGAGATTTAATGAGTGTTTTGTGTCTGGTGTTCTGTTTTTACAAATACATTTTTGGGTGGTGAATTAAATTAGCTATTTGAATTCATTGAAAGGAGAGCTCCTTGAGATGTAGCATCTCATTTTCAAGGTAGCCCTTGTATACGCACGGACAAAACTGTATTACATAACAAACGTACACCACAAATACACAGATACAGATAGTTACACAGCTATTTACAACAACAACTTAAAATCATGAGCAAGTTGTTTTTTTGATGTGAATATGAAGCTAGAGGAGCACAGACAGAGAGTCCAGAGAGACATGCTCAGGCCAAGACATATCTACATGTCCAAATGTGTATATATAGTATACATATATATATATATATATTAATGTAGTTTATTTTTATTTTATTACTTTGACGTGGCACTGCAGTGCTGTAGTGAAGCCCCTCACTTTCAGATGAACTTAAAATAGGAGGAGAACCTGTTTTCCTTTTTTTCGGGCGTCCCAGTGCAATAGCATGTGATCTAGAGGGCTAAATACAAAGGCAAAGAGCAAAGCAAACCCGGAGTGCTTTGAGTTCATAAGGCACAGGTTAAGCGAACCGCACCGCAGACTTGTTGTGAACTGGTTTGCTTCAAAGGGGTTTGAGTTCTCTTAGAGCGTGTACATATGCGCAAAAAAAAAAAAGCTGAGTCATGGCTCTAAGTCTGTTAAGAGGGCTGACAAGGATCAAGTGTGAAAACACCCTAAATGATAATATTTTAATGTGAAGCAGATTCCATTCACATGTTGAAATCCAGTCAGAGCTATAATCATAGCTCCACGTACTGACTCAGGAGCAAAGTGCTGGAGCAACTAGCAAACCATCTAACCAACCAACAGGCATACCATAAAATAACACTGCCATCTGTAAATCCTCTCCAACTCTGCCAGGACGCTGACGTCCTTGCTCCCCCTCTCCTCTGTTAAATGGTATCTCCCATTCGCACAACGTCATCAAACCATGTGATGTTTGGTATTGCCGGATTCAGGAAGCTCTCGACTTTTCAAAAATAACATAGTTTTTCTTCTATTTATTATGTATTTCGCACCAGAGCAGCCTAAACACACAAAGTCCAAAATCGCAATGAGTGGTGACAAGTCTTTTGACGGGAAAAGTTACAGGATTACTCGCAATCTTATGTGGAGTCATTAGCGGGGACTGTTTTATAAAAGGTAAGAGTCTCACTCCTACCACTATTTTTGGCTGAGATATACCGTCTAGAAAGTGGGATCATAACTTTCACGTTTCATATGGCTTTATTTGGTGATATTTTATGGTGTTTCTGTGTCATAAACAACATCAGCTATCATAATCACACCTGATTTCAATAAGGTACAATGTTTGAAGCTGGCTGAGTGTTGTTTGATCACTGATAGTACTGTTTTGAAGCAGAGTGACCGACTTGTCATTTGGAGCTCCGCCTGGATCTTTTCATGGTAAAAACACTGTAGAATGGTCATACTTTGAGCAGTCTTCTTCAAATTTGAAACAAGTGTTCATTGATAGTGTGCCTACAGCCCCACAGTGTCATTTACCTGCTCAGATGAAGCCACAGACAGTTATTCATCCTGAAACACATTTTTTATTTTATTTTAGGCAAAATCTTCAATTTTATACTGACTTCAGAGGCCCATTACTCTGACTCTGTATCACCTAGAGTGTTTCTGACACTTTCACAAGAAGCTTCAGGGAGTTTTCTTTCTGGCAAGACCTCATGCATGCATGTAGTCAGAGCGCTTCAGAAGCTACAGTCATTTTAATTTGGGTATGTCATTTAAGGCGTTTTTGCTACAAACTGGGGGTGGAGGATAAAGCAACATAGCTAATATAAAAACTATGGTGCATTGAAAGTGATGCATTCCCAGTCTAAATTAGAGCATCAGTAGTTTGAAATATGATTTCCTTTCATTTTCAGTTCTGAATGTCTAAAAACGTCCTTACATTGATGTCACAGAGTGGCCCACATTGTTCAAAGGTCAGGTGATGTCAAAGGAAATAAGTGCAGATGCACAAAAGCAATTTAAGATTATTACGCAAATGTCACAGCATAAAGAATAGACATGAGTCAGATTTCCTTGGCTATAAAACATTGGCAGGGCCATTTAATTCAAAAATACTTTTTATCTTTCAGGGGACAATTTATGGACCAAATAACATGATTGTGTTAAAAGACTTCCATCCCCCTCGTGACCATGACACCTGGCCAAAATCATTTCTCTTTTCCTGGAAACTCTCTGCAGGAATGTGAGGTTTTCTCTCTTTTTAAAAGCAGTGGTGTCCTCAGAGTTTCCATTAGCTCTGACCATCCCATTAGCTCTCTCCAGGGAGACGCGGTATGTCGTAAACATCACCCCCTGCATGACCGATGACATCATCGCCTTTCTTATCTGTCCGTCCCCTCCCTTGGCCTTCAGTCAAAACCTCACATCGTAATTATTACTTTGCTGAATCCATTTCACAGTGGAGACGAACACCCCCTGCAGACAGTAAACAAACAAGTGGGCTACTTTCATGATGCATCATCACAAAAGTTGATTGCTCCACAAAATTGGTCGCTGCCAACAGTAAACAGCAATTACTGCACCCACGCCTTTTTATCTCTTTCATACATATAATTCAAGAAGTCCTTCCCCACAAAAGCTTCATTTCTATTAATGTGTCTGTAAATATGAGTCTCAATGGCCTCTGAGCAGTTTATTATTGATTTGATATCATTTTGGAATCATCACAACACTGAAGTGACAGAGAGAGTTAGAGGAGTTGGATAAACAGATACGGGAGACAAAGCCAACTGTCCAGGAGACGTAAACACTTCCTCTGACGGCCTGTACACAGCACAAAGGAGGAGTTTTAACTTTGGACTGATGATGCCAAACCCCCTTTGACAGTAGAACAATACAAGCCAGCTGCCTGCTGCTGAACAATGTGTTTAAAACATAACCCTTTCCTGTTGCCAGAAAATCTACTTATAGTCGCCTGAAACCTGTTTTTCACAATGAGAGAGCAAAGAACTGAAGCTGGAATGTAATCGCCCACTCTGATAAGGTGACAACGAAACAGATTAATCTTAAGAAACTTTCTGGCAGAGAAACTCAGTCATACAGAGAGAAGTTTGGTTTCACTTTTACCTCTGTGTGTTTGGCCTCAGTGTTGTTTTGGAATGTGCCACAGCTTGCTTACAGCGCTATCAGTGTGATAAAATGTTCAGGTGAGATTTCTACTTGAAGTGTTGTCACACTTTCACAATGTCAAATATCTGCATTTTATGCAGGAACACGCTGTATGTGTTGTTCCAGTTGCATGTAGGCCAATTGCATTATGCTTTCCACAGTAATGGCAGCTGATGTCTTCGGCCTTGTCTAAACATTACAGGTATTTTTGAAAACTGATCTTTTTCCCCTCCGTTTAAAAAATAATTCTGCCCACACAACCTTTGTTTTACAAAATGTCTCCGTACACGCTACAACGCAAAAATGACTCCAAATGCTCATATATGTCCTTAACATACAGTTGTGTAATGAACATAAAGTTACAGGAGTGAGGCTGAGGAAAAGAAACATGGTGAGGACGTTCCTTAAAGGGAAATTTCGGTTTATTTCAACCATTCCTTGCAACAGAGGCATTCCTCTTCTGTGGGCACTGGGGCACAGCATTCACAGGTACACCACCAATCTCCAGAGCTACGCAGCCTTGCAGCAGCCATTCCTCCTCTCTCGTCCTCTACCTGTTGCGCCTCTCTCTCTCTCCTCCTCCGTTCTTCAATTTCATGAAGCT
>NC_065525.1:40971662-40988033 GCF_006386435.1 Epinephelus moara | reverse complement strand
TTCACTTACGTTTTAACAGGTCTGACGCTACTATGCGCCCCGGCTGTATCTAGGCTAACGGCTAACATGCTAACTATTATTTTTATGTCACTAGTCACTTGAAACAAATTTAGGACGATAGGAGACAGGTTGAAATAAACCGAAATTTCCCTTTAAAATGACGCAAAGTTCACACAGATCTGAACACGCAACTCCAAGGCAAAGTTTTTTTGTGACCAGTCCACCACCCCAACCTGCCTCCTCACAAGCACTCAGGACTGCTTCCTTGTTTCCCGCTGTCAGCACATTGGTCACGTGATCGCACCCTTTTAAAGTATGTGGGATATGTACAAATTTAGGTGCACTGCTTTTCATAGGAAAACATACTGTACTAAAATTTGTGAGAACAGCTTGAACAGGTGATGTACCTGTTTACCTTTAAATATTATTAAAGAATCCCAGAGAACAGACGCGTGAAGCTCCGTGCTCGTCCTCTCCGCCTCTGCAGTCTTTACGCACCAAACTGCAGGTCTTTTTTGTGTGAATTAATCATCAGAGATGTGTTGTGGGAGACATAGTATTATTTCAAGTTGAGTTTTGTTTTTTAAAGACATGTGGAAATGGGAAAGTAATTTGGCGTTTTTCTCTGCTCGGGAAGCTGAAGAGGGAGGGGCAGAGGTTTAAGATGTCAAATGCAGTTCAATCAGGAGTGACACGTTTTTATGGTAAAAGAATATTTATTAACATGTGAACGAATGAATAAGATTGTGGAAAGTCTTTGGAGATTAGACCCCGTAGAGATGGTTTGATTTAAGGAGGGTGATGAATCCATAGTCGAATAGGGAACGCCCCCTGGGGTCTAGACGCTGGTGGTGGTCGCGGTGGTGAAGATGAGATGAGAGGAAGATGGAGGGTGCCGATGATCTGGATGAGTAGAGGAATGAGTCTTTGAGAGCTTGTCCTGGACTCTGGATACGATGGCTGGAGGTGACCGGGGTGGAGGAGGGTGCAAAGATTCTGCCTAAAATGAAGGCTGACAGCAGCAGAAGAGAGAGCAGATTTAAAATTTTGCAGTGGCATCCTGATTGGCTGTGTGCATCACTTTTCGTAGGTGTGCGAACAGTGTATGGGAACAGCTTACCTTGTGTGCTTTAAATACAAAAACAGGAACACACCCTTAAAAACATGACTCCATAGCACTACTAGTGGTCAAAAAAGACAAACTGCAATTTCGTCGCTAGAAGCAGATTTTATTTTCTAACTGTCAAACTGGTTTAAGATCTGCTATATTTCATTATATTTAACCATTTGTTTGAACCAACAGTTTGATGAGACACCATATGATGGGATATCTGATTTCTGCTGTTGGAGAAACATGATCTCTTTCCAGTAATGCATCAAACCAGACGCTGCCTTGAGACTGCAGCTACTGATGTTGGACAAACCAGCAAAATAAGGAAGATCTCAACATGTTGTCCAGTTCATCCAGTTCAAAAAAGTTTTGGCTCTGTGCCTGTGAAATCAAATCACTAATGAGATTGTTCGCCACATGTGTTTTCACCTCTCACTCTCACATTGTCTTTGCTCTGCTGTATTTGGCTGGAGTGCTGCGCTTTGGGATGTGATGTCACGACAGACGTAGGGAGCACCTGTCGATTTACGCACAAAGCCGGGGAGCAAGCCGATAGGTTCACGACCTCTGCCAGCCCTTATGTGGAAGTATCTGGATGCTGAGACGCTCCTGCCGCCTCTTTAGGTACATAAAACCCCTGTATGTAACCACTGAGGCAGAGTGAAGCACCTCTCTGCAGCGTCAGGCGTTATTAAAGTGTGGCTTCTGCAGTCCTCCTTCAGTCTATTTCACACACTCCAACACTGCAGACACACTCCCTCAGCAATCAGAGGAAGCTGGTAGCAGAGGTGCTTTGATTCGAACAGGAAACACCCTCCATTGTTCTTCACTGGTAGCTCACCCACACCCACTGACTGGCCTCACATTAAAACGTCACTTTTACACCATCTTTAATCGCTCTGACAGGCTTCTGTGTTTTAATATAGCCTTTGTTTTCCCATTTCACATTCCATTTCCATTTTAGGTATTTAGCTGACACCATGAAAACACACCAGCTTTACAGAGATGCTGCAGCACCAGGTCAGCCATTTAAAAATGTCCATTAATGCAAATTTGGCTGTGGTGAGATCTACATTCAAGGTGTTTCTTTTTATCCATCAGGAATTGCAGTTTTTAGTATTAACATCATTTATTTTTTCTCCACAACAGACAATAATCTTTGTGTTGTTCAGAGGACGGCACAGCAAAATCCATTCATCACAAAATGGTTGTGCTGAAAACCTGGTAATTTATACTTGTGCGTCAGCTCTCTGCAGAGCCTACGCATGTGGCCTACACTGTAGTGAGCATTTATACTTGTGCGGCGGTGTGTCTGTGTCACTCTGCAGTTACACCTCCAAAACAGTTGCCTTTGCTGGACATGTTTTTCCCACAAATACAACATGCTAACGTTATTAGCACTAGCCTATGGCATTTTACATTGTGTTAATTAGCCTAGCAGCTAGCAGAGATTGCCTCTACTCATATGACGCCAGGATAAATCACGCACAAGACTTACAATGTTATTTTGTGAAGACTTTATTGTCTTCACAATTTATTGTTTCTTATCGGTGAAATAAAAGTAAATAAAAGCTTCATTTCCACTGAGGGGAATAGTTTTCATAGACAAGAGGTCTGCGTCGCTGCAACGTGTAGTTACCCTTGTGGAGATGTGCATGTCACGCTACAGCAAAGTTTACACTGTAGGTTACTGCGTATGTGCAGCATTGATTCAACACATAAGTATAAATCACAATTTATGGGGCTATAGCAAGCTGCAAAGAACATCGCCAGGCTTTGAAGCTAATTTTACATAACGGCCAAACTTGAATTTCATCTTCAGGGTCAGTCACGTGATGCCACGGGGACCAAAAAGACTTTTCCCCAAACACTTACATTGTGAAAAAAAACATCTGAAAATCAGAGGATGTATTTTTTTAATGTCACAGCTCCTGTGAAATGATTCCATTCACTATAGCGATTGGATCCATTCAGTCCAACAACATTTTTACGGTCTAGAAGAGCCGCACAATCAAATAATTTTTCTTCCCATTCAAATTAGCGGAGCACTAAACCGAAAGTTAACCATTCAACCGTAAGTCTCCAGTGCGCCAGCTCTATGGGCCCCACAGTGCAAAGATCTGGGGAGTCTTATAACTGCAGAAGTCAAACTTTTCTGGCTTCATATGACACTGAGCAGCTTTGTAGGAACGAATGGGGGCTAACCTCCATGCTGTATAACTGCAGCATGCTGGTAGCAATGTTGTCAAGTAGCTTCTTTTTTTTGGTGGCTTTTAAAACCTCTTTTAACCCCCCCCCCCCCCCATTAGTCGTAATGCTCTCTATTCTCCATGTTAGAGATATGCTGTGGATATTTTACATTACTTAGCATAAATAGAATTAAGATGAACACTCGACATCACTTCAAGTCTTCCTCAGTCGGTTTTCTTTATGCAAAAACTCAATCTTTCACATAATTTAATATGCTGGGAAGGAATATGGTGTATTTGCATTCCATACTTGTCTTTAGGTTGAAATCAGTAAACTACATCTTGAAGACATCCTCCAGAGGTCCGGCCAATCAAGCAGCTTGATTCATCACATGAAGATTGCAAAGGACAGAGTGCCCACGCTGAGAATTGATTTACACACCACAAAACCCTCTACAGTTCATGTACAGTAAGTGGGTGAGTACGCTTCATGGAAATTCAGCTTGTGTAAAATCTTAATCAACTGGAGGCGGCAGTAGATTTAAAGAAGCAGACATGATGAAGATGGAGCTGGTTAACATTCAGTTTTCCCTTTTGTTTGTCCATAAATAGCTGTCAGGTTGTCGAGCTTTAAAAATCATTTTACAGTATTTTACATATTCTGTATCTCGTTCCAGTTTTCACTGAGTATATGGAATATTCAAACACCAAGAATCATTTTTGTGGTTGAACCATCCATCAAACGAAAATATTCTATGTGCTGAAGTCTTGTGCATTATTTTATTGCATATCCCAAAAATCTAAAATAGTTGGCAACACTGGAAACTTAAGGATCGCCACTAAAACTTGAAATGCAGTTCTGTGGGTGTGATGGACGTTTTGAGTGCACAGCATGAGACTGAATAATGTCTGACTCACTGGCAGGTCAGTGCAGTTCAAGGGTTTTTATCACTCACTTACACATGATGTGCACTGAAATATAAAAATGAGGTACAAAGGGTTAAAATCTGGAGAAGTGGGATAAATTTGATCAAGGACTGTTGAGCTGTAAAACAGCTTCCTAACTGAGGCACCCTTGATCGACACATCAGTCCAGCTAATTGTGTTTGTACAGTAAGAGCTTTTAGTTTTAAGGTTGCAGTTTGACCTTTTGCCGACCTTACGCTGAATGACTTTTCAAGCCATTTCACTGCTGCAGACAAATTTCCAATGTTGGAGTAAAATCATGACAGTTTTTCCAGAACTGTGGTGCCCTCCTGTGAGCTCCATCATTTGGTGTAAGATGGTCATAAACTCAGTCTGAGCTGTCTTCAGTCAGCCCTTTTCTCATATTGATTTTACGATACAATCAAACATGTTTCAAATTGTGAGTTTGTAGTCTTGGCTCATGATAGTAGTGACGTTCAGTGACATGAACATGAAATTGGTGGAGTTGTGGAGTGAACAAAAGTCAGTGTTTAATTTGGTGTGCATCTGCTCACCAGCCAGCACTTATATCAGTGAGAAATCTTAATTTTTATAGCAGATTACCTCTCATTCCCATGGTTTTTTTTCCCCACTAAAATTGTGCAGCTCACCAACAGAGGCTGGTGGAGAGTTGAAGCAACAAAATCCAAAACATAAAGGTTGTATGCAAATACAGTTTTATATTCTTGGATTATATTGATGCTGAATTTACAAGAATAATGTTGACATTTTTTTTTCACTGGACAGGTAAGGAATTAAGGGGGCAGCAGTACCCCTGGGTTGGGAGCCAGAGGGTTCAAGTCCCCAATTCACCTCCTGGGCACTGCTCAGGGCTCCTGTCCATGGCAGCCCCTTTGCTCTGACATCTCTCCATTTAATGCATGTATAGGTCATGTTTGTGCATGTCTGTATTTTAGGCCTGTGTGTATGTGACAGAGTGAAAACAATGAATTTGCCATTTGGAATTATTAAAGTATATCTTCTTCTTAATGTCATATTTCTTAAAGGGAGTTTGGCTTAATATTTCCCCCAGGAACAGGATGGGAAATAATCTCTTGCAAATTGTGGCTCTGCAGGATCCCCAGTCTTTGCAAAATCTTATACTGCGTGACTTAAAACTCACATTGTCTTGAGATGTGAGAGTAGTATTTTTCAAAGTCTGACCAGCTGACCTGGTGGGAATTAAAGCAAAAAGGTACACCACAAAGTCAGAGACTTTAGCTTCAGTCCTCTGACGTCTGTCAGTGCGTTCAAACCTGAGCAGTGGTCACGGGTCTCTTTTATACGTCCTACCACTGACTGGCTCATCAGCCACACCTGGAGGCCCTGCTGGAGTTGAGTTACCTCCAGAGTAGGTTAATTGAAGCAGCAGGAGGAGTCAATCAGCACAAAATGAGGGGGTGAAGCAAAGAGCATAGAGAGAGGAAAAAAGTGGAGGCATAAAAATTTAAACAACATTCCTTTAAAAAAGTATTTTTCGATGAAGAGGATTCCTCAGTGACTCTTCACACAGACTCTCACACCTTCATTTCACATTCTCCACAGCTCAGCTAAGATTTGTCACTGTTGATTTCTTAAAAACAAACAGCATGCGGTTGATGCCTGAATACTGACACTTGTGACAGAGCTGCATGTTTGTTTCTGGTGGGAATGATCACTGCGGGAATGTAAGGTGGCAATATAAGACACGAGGAAATGACTCACTTTAAATAGCTGCTCAGAACAAAACAGTAAAAATCTCAGTCACAGATTTACATCATAAAAAGCGAAGTAAACTAGTACACTGCTTATTGTACTGGCTCAGTGGATGGACCAGTGTGTGGTTTGTCAAAATCATGTCGGCCTAATTAACACACAATTTTGAAACTGCAATCCACCAAAACTGGTCCAGTGTTGCAAAAATAAATCATATTGAGAACAGGTGAGTACATGCAACATGTTCAGAACTAGAATTATCACTTTATGGTTGTATGACTCCGCCTACCAGTCCAGTGTCTCTGACAGTCTCCATCCATGTCAGTGAAAACATGGATGCTTCACACACAGAAGTATCTGACCAAATGTCTCCCCTTCTGTTCCTGAGATATGACGTTAAAACATCATGATGTCACAGCGAAGTTGACCTTCATCATTTTATCCTGTTAAAAATTTGTGTGAGGTCTTGTCAGAATTAGTGGAAGAACTCCTAGTCAAAGTGAACGTTAGTGCCAAATTGGATCACAACAAGACTGAGATGGATTCAAGGTGACAGTGACTTGACTTTTGACCTCTGACTGCCAAAATCCACTTAGTTTATCAGAGTCTGTGGAAATGTTTGTGCCAAAATTGAATAAATTCCCTCAAGGTGTTCATAAGATATCACGTCCACAAGAATGAGATGGATGCAAGGTCACTGTGATCTTGACTGTTCACCTCTGACCACCAAAATGTGACTCCCTGAGTCCAAGTGGAAGTTTGTGCCAAATTAGAAGAAATTCCCTCATGGCATTCTTAAGATATTGTGATACTGCGTTCACGAGAATAAGACAGACAAAGTCACAATAACCTTTGAAGCCCTAAGTCTGATCAGACCATTCTTGAGTCCAGACAGCCTTTTGTGTCAAATTGGAGGAAATTCCCTCAAGGTGTTCTTTAAATATGTCGCTCACAAGAATGGGAACGACAGACAACTCAAAAACATAATGATCTGGCCTCAGCTATCAACGGCACAGAGTCATAAAGAGGCAGACAGTCAGAGGTATCTCACAAACTTTTATTTTAATAGCAGTAGAATTATTATCATGTTCATGATGCCACTGTGTTGACATCATGTCAGAAAGCTGCATCAGGGAAAACTCAGCATATTTCATTTTCCTTGAGCAGACTCCCAAAATTTCCACCATCTCTGGAATGCAGAGACATTTTCCCAAATATTAAACTGCACAGAGACACATCCCCGACATGCCTGAGGGCCCTGCCCGGGGCCACAGCAGGTCGTGTGATAGTTTTGTCT
Organism: Epinephelus moara; assembly: GCF_006386435.1. Lineage (NCBI taxonomy): Eukaryota > Metazoa > Chordata > Actinopteri > Perciformes > Serranidae > Epinephelus > Epinephelus moara. The sequence continues at coordinate 40,980,775 of NC_065525.1, read as the reverse complement.
AAAGGAGTCTTAATCTTAGCGCGGCTGAGGAGTATCTGGTATCTGGTTCAAGGCTGCGCCGTCTATAGGGGTGAGAAGGGAGGTCTTGTTTTGACACCGTGGGATAGCTCGCTTTGTTCTTACTTATCTCCCCCCTCTGTAGCTAACCCCCCTTCACAGTGTTTCCCTGTGATGTCTGGGTGTGAGATAGCAGACCTTAAAAACACACTCTGCTCAGCTGAGGGGGCAGCAGACTCTTCCTCTGGGGAGTGATTGGTAAGAATATGCTGCTCAGTGTTTGTACATGTTGGTCACCTCACAGCTTTTTGACACTTAGTGATAAATGTGATACAGGGAAAAGAAAAGGAAAATACCAAAAAATGAACATATTGTGATTGTCTTGAATATGATTCACTGAGTCACACTAATAGATGTCACAAATGTAAAACTTTTAGAGCGGGTTGTACATTTCAGTTTTCCATTTTCACCTAATTATCTGGGGCCAGGTCACGGGGGCAGCAGGCAGAGCAGCACTTGAGACGTCCCTCTTTCCAGCTCCTCCTGGAGGATCCCGAGGCGTTCCCAGGCCAGATGAGATATATAATCCCTCCAGTGTGTTCTGGGTCTGCCCCGGGGCCTCCTACCAGTAGGACGTGCCTGGAACACCTCTAACAGGAGGCGCCCAGGAGGATCCTGATCAGATGTTGAACCACCTCAGCTGACCCCTTTTGACGAGAGGAAGCAGCGGCTTTACTCTGAGCTCCTCCCCCTATCTCTAAGGCTGAGCCCAGACACCCTACAGAGGAAACTCATTTCAAACGCTTGCATCTGTGATCTCATTCTTTCAGTCACTACCCAGAGCTCATGACCATAGGTGAGGGTTGGGACGGAGATGGACCTGACCTGTGTTTAAAATGATCAGACCAGATTTAAATGTGATCCCATCCGACCTGCATAGTCTAAACTAAAGTGAAAACAGGCATTTCAGTTTTTCCCCCATTACTCCCTGGTTCAAAGGGAGCAACCCAAAGGAGGCAACAAAGTGAATTTAAATGTAAAGTTTACTGCAGATGAAACGAACAAAGGAAGGAAGTGGTGAACAGCGACAGGTTTTTACTGTAAAAACAAGAATTTTATAACTGAGCCACTGCCTGATCTGAGGGGCGTGGCCTCCTGTTTGGGCTCATCCTGAACTTAATTAAAGTTAGTCTTATGACTCAACATGAACTCATCCAGAGATGGTGGTAGGTTTTCAATGTAGTGAGTCCCCAGGACCCACAGGGGGTCATTTGAGCGAGTCCCCAATAAAATCTGCGTTTCTTGACGAACTGTAGTTTTAAACTCGTGTCTGATGTGATGTGATTATAATTATGGTTACGTATATCTCAAAATTCAACAACACATTTCTTTAGGAACTACAACAACAATAACTGAAAGTTGAATTGTTAAAGAATAACATTATTCATTTCCATATAATCTAAAGCCACAGGGAGCCACAGGAGAGGGGCCTCAGAGCCACATGTGGCTCCGGAGCCGCAGGTTGTCCACCCCTGGAATAGCAGCCTCTGACAGTGAGGGAGACAGATCAGCTGAATCTTTGGATCAGCAAACTAAACTGCAGGCTTAGCTGAAGCCTGTGGTGCAGGAGCAGTATTTAAAAGATCATCTTCAGTTAAAAGGAGCTTTAAGGAAGTCTCAATACTTTATTTAGGGCCTTATCCTCAGGAGCAGGGTCCGGAATTGACTTATTGACTCACTACTGATTGATAGATGACAAATCCACTGGCCAAGCTTCTTTTTTGCAGCCAAGATACTAAACCGCCTTTCTGTGTCACATACACATTTGTTTTAATACATTTCATTGAGATAATATGTTGAATACAAACTTAAAGTCGAGGACGGAGCAAAATTTCAAGCAAAATGATTAATATTTTTATCAACTCATCAGCTCAGCCTCAACATGTGAATAAGTTCCTTCTGCAATAACGAGTTTGTCGTCTTGGTTCAGACTACAGAGCCTCCGTGTTAATATATTTAGATACCAGCATAAGTGTGAGCACAGCTCACAACCACTGGCTACACATCAGCCACACCGTATTGCAACAGTGATATCTGAGCCGATCAGCTGATGTCCCGTGCCATAAACAGTGCTGCAAAGCTAGGAGCGCTCCAGAAGATCAGCTCTTGGCACCGTTCAGACGTGTGTAACAACACACCTGTAGTGTGCGTCTGTGAAACTATGACTGACAGGACAGAAGTGGTGCACCCCTAAATGACACCAAACATGGCAGAGTGTCTCAGCATAGTTTTTTGATACGTGACTATTTTGGATCAAACATTTATCAGTAAATGTGGCACACAGCCCTCAGAGATTTACTCGTCAAATAGAAAATCTGCCACATTTGGTGCTTGGCAGGTGTTTATTTTGGACCCTGCTCAGGAGTAATCTCGATATATAATAATGTGCAAGTTTCAGCAGCTGATTTTTTTAAAATGATTTAGCAGCTCCTCAGAAGGAGCCTTAGTGAAGTAATGAAGGGCAGCCATATTTAAGGCCTCTCCTCCACTGAACCACGACTAAGGTCCAAAAACTAAAGGACACTAAATCAAACCTGTGTGCCTCATGCACATAATCAAAAGAGTCCATACAAACAGCTGCTCTAATGCTCTCTATTTAATGACCATTGAAGCCACAGTCAAAAAACAGGCTCAGATCGAACCCATCAAACCACAAACACAACACCAAAATGGCTCCCATATGGAGACTGCAGACGACCACCAGTGTCACCACAGAGATCCTCAACCTCGAGGAAATCTGACCGACCAACGGTTAAGTTAAAAACTGAAACCTGACAAACCAAAAGCTGCACAGCGTCAGTTCAGACAACTTGCCAAGTATCTAACTTCACTAATCTCCCACAGTACCACAGTGAGCCAGGGTTTGAGTGCACAAACAGAAGTGATCCCCCTGGTGTACCTGCCTAACTTTTACTAAGCCTAAATATCTTCTGGAGGGTGCCGGGCTCGGGGCGACTTTAAAAGCAGAGCGTCAGTAACCCCAACCACATGGCTGAGGCTCTGACATGCTTACCCCCGCCAGAGAACCAGGTCTCCACCCGGGATTACTCCGAAAACAAAAAAGGCAAAAAAACAAATGAGTGACCGAAGGAAGGACGAATGACTCAGTCCAGCTGGTCACTCCCTAACTAACCAGGGAGATCACTGAAAAACCAAACTGCACCCAAACACGGTAAGCACCATAGGTTAACAGGGAGATGAGTTAGCAGCTGCTAAGCAAACACACAAACCTACAAGACACAAAGAAACTCTCCCGGAGTGCGAGTCCCCAGTAGGTTACACCCCAGCTCCTCAAAGAGAGCAAGAGGAGTTAACAAAGTGGACTTAATTAAGTAAAGTTTATTGCAGATAAAACTAATGGAAGAGAAGAACAAAGGAGGCATGTGCTGGTGGAGGACAGCAGTGTTGCTGACAAAGAGGAGAAGGAGTGGGCGTGGCCTGGTGGGGCACTTATCAGATACCAGGGGTCACATGATCACATGGAGGGAGGTTCTCAGGAAGACCTGCAACACAGAGAACAAAAATCAGTTCATATATATATCACTACAAAACCCCCCTTCTTACAGTGCTGCTGTCACAAAGTCGACTGGATTGCTTTCAGTTCTCCTCAGAGCCGAACAGCCACAAACAACACAGGACACACTGCGTTCACTGCCTCTGTTGTTCCAACATTCCCACTGCTGCGGAGAACTTACGCCGACTATCTTTACATGCACAAAATATTCCCTTATTCTGAAAAAGACAATATTCCTGCTAAACTGTTTACATGTCTGATGAAAATGAATATTTCACCAATATTTATGGTTTACATGCAGCCCTGCGTACTCTAATTAATGTGCCCTGACATGTTGTTTATCACATTGAAATATGGAAGTGGAGAAGAACTCCAACCGGTAGTTTGCATATGCTCATGTTTACTGGCAGGTTGAACCCTTCTGCACCATCATTGCCATAATTCAGTCATTAAAGGAAACTGCTTTGAATTGTTTGCTTATTTTATTTCTTGATTCATTGCAGTAAGTGTGCCTCTTTGATTCTACCATTTAAAAAATGCAGTCATTAGCAACCCAAGAAGGTTAATGCTGCGTTCGTTTTGTACTCAGAGGTCAGAAATTCCCAGTTCCCAGTCGGAAGTTTAAACTCGAACGCACCCTGAGATCGGATTTCCAACTCGGAAACTCGGAGCAACCGCATCAGCCCCGACTTATGAATTCAAGATGGCTGCCGGTCACAGTGCATGATGGTTTTGAAGCTGTCTCTACTCCAAAAGTGCAAGGGCAGCAAAGGCTTTCTTGCGGGCGTCCATGTTTTTTTCCGACTTGTCCACTGTCGTCAACTAGAATGCAAAACCTGTTGTCAACTCGGAGGTGACGTCATTCCCACTTCCGACTTCCGACCTCTGAGTACAAAACGAACACAGCATAAACCCTCAGTTATACTCCAGAGATTTGGAGATGGATGAAGATGGATTTTAATCTCCATTTTTTTATAGACAGAGAAGAAAAACATGAAAAATCTAAACCTTAATTTAGAGTTGTGTGAAGACAAAATAGACAGATACACTATGACTTGATCTTGAAGTTTATATTTTTACAAATATTATTATCATTTATAAACATATATTTTATATTCCTTTGTTTATATATTTTCTAACATTTTTACTACTTATATTATCATCTTTATATTTTTATTTGTATAATTCATTTATTTTGTGTGTGTATTTTTTAATAGGCCTATTTCAATGCTTTTATTCATATTTTTACATTTTTTAATATTTTGATATATATTTTTATTTTCAAACTTTTGCTAATATTTAATAATTTTCCATTTTTTATTTTTATTCTTTGGTTTTATTTGTATATGTTTTCATGTTGGTATATATACTTCTTACTTCTAATTCTTACCTGTGTTTCTATAGTTCTCTATGCTTGGCATCAGAGCGACTGTAACAAACCACAATTTCTACTTTGGAATTAATAAAGTATTTTTGATTGTGATTCTGATGCTGAATATGATACTTGTTGGTGCATCCTAAAAAAAAAGACCAGATTCCAGAGAATTAAAGCAGCTGTGAGTACAGGAAAAACTCTCAAAATTACAAACTAAAAAGAACTCTCAAAGTAAAAATCAGCACTGCAGACAGATTTGCTGTTTGACGCAGGACTGAAACAACTGTACTTGTATTTTTAAGGTCTGTTGTGAGGAGGAGCTGCTTTCAGGAGCATTTACAGAAAGCTATTAACCTGAAACAAATTCCACTTGATCCGCGAGTACACAATCCTTCCTCTTATTTCAGGGCCAATATGACGGAGCTAATATATTGTTTCAATCCTGAAATTGTCAAAACCTTGCATGTATCTATTACAGTCCATACCATCCACTTTATCTTATGAGCGCTGGCCCCTCCACCCCCTCCCCACCATACAGTACCTGGGTGTATTGTTTCCCGGAGAGCCCATGTGATTTGCTCTGCAGAGCTCCAGATTATATTTCAGCCTGAGGCTTTGGAGTGGCCATACATCTTGGGAGAGCGAGAATTGGCTCCACAGGAGGACGGCCAAACAAGTAACCACCGACCGGCTCACCTTCTAATCCTATTGAATGGCAGTAAGAGGTGAGAAACTCTATCGCACATAAAAAGACAGAGGCCTCATTTTACACGCTCTGCACTGAGATCCCAGCTTCCCACAGCCCGTCGACAACAGGAATTAATGGGTTTGTAGCTTTGTGCAACAACGTTTGGCCATAACACCCTGAGATTTGCATGAGAGGCTCTACTCTCAAAGATGGAGAGCACGACTTAGTACCCTATTTCCCTTGGCTGCGCTGAGCAGAGGATTAGTTCAACACCTACTTTTATAATGGAGTTTGATACAGTTTGCTAGGTTTGACTCACAACAGCCACAACAATGTTCCGAGTAAAGCAGCGTCCCGATTCTTTACTTCATGATGTGGCTTTAAGTTTATTGTTTGTTCAAGTGATTGAATTAAATGTTCATTTGCTTCATTTTTGAGTCTGCTGTTGATGGAGTGCACACATGGGATGGAAGAGAGGCTAAAAGCTGCAAAAAATAAAACTCATAATAGAATTCAATGAGACTTTTGGAGAAATGTTTAACTTCTAATGAAGCACTGATGTAGTGATTTGCAGGTCAGAAGACATCTGCACATCATCAGCTCAAATCTGGTTTTTAACAGAGCATCTTTATAATTGTGCAATACAAGTTTTGCCTCTTTAAGTGGAGTGTTCAGCTGCAGTAACTGTGAAAGCTTCACGACTGGCATGAATACTAACATGGCATCAGGAGCTAAATTTGTTTGATTTGAGTGTGCTAATAATGAACACTGTTCTTGCAAATGTAATAAAAAGAAGGAACTCCTCTCTGCTGCAGGAAATCTAATTAATTGTGGGTACAGGTGTGACAGCTCCAGGAACATCCAAAAAAAAGAAGACATATCTGGAGAGCCTTGAGAAAGTTATTTTTGCCTCTGGGTAAACACTCATATGGTGAGTGACAATCAAAAATTTGGGGTGTGCTCAACATATTGTCATAGAATGGTTCGTATGATATCATATGAATTTGTGCCCCATGAATGACGTACAGTTACGTAATTAATATTAAGTTACAGAAGTTAGGTTTAGACAGGAAGTTCCTGTGGTTAGGGTTAGGAAAAAAAAACATGGTCAGGATGTACCTTAAAATTTCACATAGATCCAAACACAAGACTCCAGGAGAAAGTCCTGTGAGAAAGTTTGTTTTTTTGTGGCCCATCCACCACCCCAACCTGCCTCTCTACAAGCACTCAAGCAAGCCTCCTTTTTTACTGTCGTCAGTGCATTGGTTACATAATCGCAGCCTTTCGAAATATGTGGGATATGTATGAATTTAGGTGCATTGCTTTTTGTCACAGGAAGCCAATCTTACAAAGGAGGACGGCACTTGTTTGTTTTGCTATGGAAGCTAACGTTAGCTAATGTGCTAAAAAGTTAGCGTTCCAGAGAAATCCAATATTCCTCTTAATCCCTCCCCAGTTTCTGATGAGGTGGACATGATAACCCTTAATACACATAACGTTATTCATCCCTACAACAGGAAATACTTTTTCCCTAACCTGATATGAAGTGTGCGCTGCACATGTGAGCATTTTTGATGATGGCCTCCGTCCAGTCCTTTGGTCTTATCACATTTAACTATAGTTGTCTTTGTTTTTGTTGCCGGGCAGTGGCGGCTGGTTTTGAGCCATGACTCCTTCTTTACCTCCAGGTAACAAACTGATGTCATCGTGACATCGGCCCTGAAAGGGTCTATAATAAAAGAAAAGCTCAGAAACAGCTACAAAACCAACTTTGTTTTGAGAATTTTTTTTCTTAACTGCAGTTTCCAAAGTCAGGAATTAACTTGAATAGATAAATAAACGGATAAAAGTCCATGACAACTGGACCGGCTACCTTGTCCTTGTGATTGTTTGGAGCCTGTTTTCTTCACAGTAAATGTCATGATTAGTGTGGTATCAGTAGGCTTCATGTGATCGTGACAGGAAGTCAAACTAAGTATATTGTTGCTCTACGTAACTCTCCCAAACTTTACTGTTCATGTTAAACTGCAGTTTTGAGTCTGGTTTTTTATTTTCTAGACTTCTCACTGAGGTTTGAACAATGATCATCATCCCACTATGGCTGAGCATCTCTGCCTCCACTGAGAGGCACTGAGAACTGTCTTCCTCCTATACATCTCTTCACGCTCCGACAACAGCGCGTCTTTCTAATTAGTCGACTGTGCAATATAAGTTTTAAAATTGCCTCTGCGAGCGGAGTTCTTGACTGCGGTGACTCTCTGCGCTTCTCAGGGATGTGATGCAGTGTGTCTTCATAACGCACGACTGGCACACTAAAACTGTATCCAGGAGCTTATTACTTCCACCTTATTAGCAACCTGAGAAAGCGCATGCAGTTCTTGTAGGAGAAAATTGATACTAAGTGGTGGGATTAACTTGGTGTTATGGTGACAAATTAGTTTGGCTTTGTCTTTCTTCAACTCCATCCTCTCTGAATGATCAGGTCTGAGAAGCAGAAAATATGTTGGAGCTGCGTGAATGTGTGAAATGGGCATTGTGTGCTTTACCATGTGAACATGCGTCGTGAATCAGCGGGGAATCGGCCCAAGCGCATCACACAACTGGTGTACAGGTCCGGACATATTCAAGGATTCTGATTTGCCTCTGGGGAGTTGAACTACTCGTTTATCAGCGATGCCAGCCAAGAGAGAATTTCTTCACTCTGCTCTTCCTCACTGTGGCTTTCAGGTCTTTAAAGGTTTAACTCTCTTCTGACTGGTATGTGGTTTGTTAACTTTTGCCTGGAACCAAATGTTCGATCACACCAAAGACTTTCAGACGGGCTATAAATCACTGACAGACGTTCAGTCTGCTGCAAATAAGCTTCAAAAACTGCTCAAACCTGAAGTGCCTGTGTTTGTATATGGTGTCTGATCAATGTATCAGAGGTAGGAACAAGTCATTATTTTGCAAGTAAGTCTCAAGTCTTTGTACTCAAGTCCTGAGTCAAATCATAAGACTGTGGACTGTGTTATTCATGCTTCTTTAGACAGCAGAAAGTGGAGAGGTGAAGGGAAATGAGGGGGTAGAGAGGAGGGATGACGTGCAACAAGATAGCTGTATTTGTTCTATGATTAGCGGGTGGGACCAAGCTACTGTTGCGCAAGTCACAAGTAAATCTCAAAGTCTGCATTCAAGTTCCAAGTCCTAAAATTTGAGTTTTCAAGTCCTAAACAAGTCATAATGTACTCTTCACCAAATGTACTGCCATTATAACAACAGAGTCACAATATATTACATTTAAAACAATCATAAAAGCTTTTTAAAATCTGTAGTATGTCAAAAAGCGTTGAGCTAATGGGGAACTGCCCATTGTTCCGACCATATTAAACCCATTGTTCCGACCATATTAAACCCATTGTTCCGAAGTCCGTTCTGAAATCATCATGATGCCCTGTGGTTAAGGTCTGGTTAGGTTTAGGCACAAAAACCACTTGGTT
>NC_065525.1:40896494-40971270 GCF_006386435.1 Epinephelus moara | reverse complement strand
TCCATGGTGATATCCACACTCCGGGTCGGGAAGGCGGTAATGCATTTACAAGCTGGTTGCCAACCGCCAGAAAACGTAGAAGAAGAAGAAGAATGCGAGACTTGTTTTGTTTCTGGCTCTGCGGAAAACTCGTGCGAGTCCGTAGATTTAATGGAAACACACAGGATTCTTATTTCTTTTAATGCACATTTCCCAATGATTCGAATCACTTTTGGATGGAAACATAGCCAGTGTCAGTTTGTAATGCAGCCAGATGTTTGCAGCACCAGTCGGCTGGACAGCACCTATCCTGGCAGTATGATATGCCGCTAAACGTCGTCAGGTTGAAACGCTGCCAGTAACGAAATAACCTAAGGAGCAGGAAAGTCCCTATAGGGCGGCAGCAGTATGATTCGCCACCAGGCAGTGTCAGTCTGTAATGCAGCCACACGTAACCTTCTACAGTGTTATGATACAGGTTGATCGGCTGGACAGCACCTGACATGGCAGTATGATATGCTGCTGAACGCCATCAGGTTGAAACGCTGCCGGACATGACGTAAAGGACAGGCTGTGGGGTGGTGGATGGGTGCAACAAATCCCAGACTCAGGAGCAGGGTAGCTGGGTAACTCATAACATTTGTTCTTCATGGTTCTCACCTGCCACCTGACTAGATGCTGTCGGATAAGTTCAAACCACAGACTGTACATAACTGACTCTTTATACAGTCGTTGGTTCAAACAAAGTGGATCTGTAGACTTAGATGTCGACTTGCAGGGAATGAATAGCTTGAATGTTAGTTAATCCAGGAAATGATTCAGTGACACTTTTTAATATCATACTTTTTAATCTTTGGGCCTGGGTGGGGGAGGTATCAAGTATGTTCAAGTCAAAAGACTCAAGGTCAAATGTGAAGTCACGAGTCATTGGCTTTAAAGTCCAAGTCGAGCTGCAAGTCTTTTGGGATTTTGAGTCTTACCAAATTTATGACTCGAATCTGAGTCAAGTCCAAGTCATGTAACTCGAGTCCACACCTCTGCAATGTGCTGCACTCACATTTGTGGTTAGTGGGTGTTGGTTTCACAGACTGGAAGCCTGTAATTTGTTGCTGTGACTCAAAGAGCAACACTGAGTGCTCAGCCAAAATGGCGCTGTAATAGAATATGTTTTCATGCCCTTTACATTGTCCCGAGCTGTTGGCTAAACTGCCTGCTTTTGTTTCCTTGACAAAGACTCGAGATCTGACTGTAGAATAACAGCTCCACAGACTCACTTTCCTCCCTCTGGACGAATTAAAGTCATTTTTCATCAGTTTTCAGTTCTGAGCTCAGCAAATTTCCGAGCACTGCGACCAGGTCATGTACATTTGAAATGCTCTGCCCTTTTAGACAGCAAACTCTGTGCATGTCAAGTTTCACTGAGAGGCGACTGACTACCAACAACAACCTCCACATTAAACCTAATCAGAAGACTCCGTCACCTGCAGCAACAAGCCTGATGCACGCGGAGCAGACAATTATTTCAGGTGTTTTTTTGTTTCAGCTTCAGTGGCAGCTTCAGCGACACACGACTGCACATTTCTTTCAGCTGCTGGAGCATTAAATCACCTCAGTCCTCACCTGCAGAGCTTTACTGTGCATTTTAAAAGCACAGTAGGAATTTAGAAGTTAAAGGCACATCTCTGATGTTGTGAGCTCATCACATGCGTTTGTCAAATCATTAACTCACACTTGTAATTTTAAGTGAGGCCTTTATTCTTAATTTACAACAGGACGTATGATACAATCTTTAATCTGTTTGCTCTCACGTAAGACTTCTTTTATTTCATAGAGGTGTTTATTTGTGACAAGATGCTTTCAAGTCAAGCATTCAGTAAGTGAAAATAAGACAACCCTAATTGTAAAAAATAATCTTGGGGAAATGTTCACAACTCAGGTCTCTGTTATAAAAGTTTAGTTCAAACAGCTGCTTCTCACAGTTTATAAAATGAATTTGTGTGTGTGTGTGTGTGTGTGTGTGTGTGTGTGTGTGTGTGTGTGTGTGTTATGTAAGTACGTGGATGTCAAACAGTATTTATAGTAAATGTTGTGGATTGAAGAAATACATTCCTCAGTGTGTGCTGTATTGATTTCCAAAGCTGAGCTCTACTGCTCATGAAGATGCACCGGGCTTTCAGCTGACTCCAATGTAAAGCCATGACGCTGGGAGCTACAGACCTAATATAAAGAACGACAAAGTCTGTTTAAGGCGGGAGGAAGAGGAGGATGATGGGTCAAACAAAACAAGACTTTCACCCAGAAGACAGCAGTTTGTGTCCCATGTGAAACAAAAAGTCAATCTTGTTTTTACATAATGTGCAACACATTCTCACTCCACACGTCCACGTTTGCTCATGGACTTTCCATGTCCACATATGGCGTCCAAGGTACCCTGGGTGTGTTGGTTGTTGACGTTCTGGGACGCCGTGTCAACTTCAGCCTGTTACATGCATTGTCTGTTTTCAAAATATACTTCTGTTTTCACAGGAAATGTACAGTTTGCATACAGTCTCTTTCAAAATAAAAGCACTACATCACTACAACACCACCAACTTTTTTTTCCTTCAATAACAAACACTCGTGGTTATGTTTAGCCAACACACACACGTGGTTGGGTTTAGGAAAAAAGAACAGAATGATTCAGTGTCTGTTGGCATCGGAGGGAAATCTGAGCAAAGGTACCGCCCGTCAGTGTTTGCCCAACGGACATATCCTTTCGCATGGCAAATGCAGTCATACGCTCTGGCTGGAATTATTACAGCTGAAAATCAGCCAAAACACTAAAATCTATCCTCGTCCATAACATCCTCTGCACTCATATTTTGGGATGCCATTTTCACTGCTGCAAAGGTTGGCATTTTTGCAATATAAGCGAGGAGAACAAGGATGTTCTGTTTCTGAGCAGCACTTAAAGCAGACCCACCTGCAGCCTGCAGTTCTTCCTGCCTCCAACTACCTCACTGTCAAAGGACGATACTAAATGCAGGACACATTTACCATCAGCACTGATCGGAAATCCACATAGACGTGGTGAATTTCCCCTTTAACACTGTATTTACACTGTTTTATTCAGAGTTCTTTCTTTCTTGAGCAAATCCAGAAAATGTGCTTATTTCACCGAATTATATGAGATTACTGATGAATCACTGTAAGTCAGGCTGAACGCCTCTCAGCTGAAGGATAAAGGAAAACTGTGGGCAACAAAAAAAACACAATTATATCATCAGTAATTTAAAGCCTAAACCGAAATCAACTGGCAGTTCAGTTTTGTTTAATTAACAAGATATGGATAGAAAATGATCGTATGTTTGGCCACAGGTGACTTCTGTGGTCAGGTCGTTATAATCCGAGCCCAATGAAGGCAACTTCTTCTTTTGCTTTGAGAAATAAAAGCTTAGACTGACTTGGCACCAGAGCTCAGTGAGGGACGTGTCTCTCATCAGATCCTAATTACTTAAATAGATTTAACAGGCCAACTCAAAGGGAATGGAGGTTCTTTTTTTTTTAACAAAGAGCTCCTGAGCTCGCAGGTTTGTGTCCATGCTCATGAAGGCCGCGAGTAAATCAGAGCAGCAATCAGGCAATGTGTTTCCACAGATATTAGGTTAATTAAAGCACACAGATGTGCGTTATGCAAAGCGTTGCTGCTAATTCATTTAATTGTTTGCTGAGTAGTAAAGGCAGGGGAGGAAACACTTTATGTGATTATGTTGTAATTTTCAGTGTGTGTCAAGACTGAAAGGGTGTTAATTCACAGCTTGGTTACCGTCATCGTTTCATCTCCCCTGCAGGAGCCTGTGTGTCATACATGTTGAGTCTGAACATGTCCGCTCAGAGACAGTCGGCATATAGTGAATTCCCAGTAAGAGAAGAGGAACATGTTCAACAACACTCAGCTGAACCGTCCAGCACTGACTCAAACTGATGAGATCTGCCTTGGTGTTTTGGTGCATAACAGTAAGAGAAAATAAAATATTAAAGAACCAGAAAGCAACAGCCGTGGATGACTGATATCCCTTATCCACTAAATTCGCTCTGGTTCTTGAGCCGGTTCCATTCAGGACTCTTGGAAGCTCGGTGCAATCCAGTGAATGAACCCTTGTTTCCAACATTTTGATCACAACCATTACAATCATGGACGTGTCATCACATCAGAGAGCTTCACCCAACACAAGTTAATAGTAACAGCAAGATGGCCGATCGCATTGATTACCTGCAAACATTTACCGGTTACAGCATTATGACCAAAAATAAATTTCCTCAAAAGTTGTTTCTCACCTGGAACCAAAATAGATGTTTTTTCTTGACCTGAAGGGCGAACCGTGAAGTGACGATTTACAAGTCCTAAACAAGTCATAATGAGATGAGAAAATCACCTTTAGTAGTGGTATGGTATGGCGCACCAGTTTGTAACATGGGCAGGCGTAACCATTTGCGGTACTGCCGTACTACTGCAACCAGTCAGTTCATGTCACAGCAGTATGATACACTGGTTGAATCGCTGCCAGTAACGATGAAATATAAGGAGCTGGAAAGTCTCTATGAGCCAGCTGCGTCCAACAAACCCTGAACTTTCACCCAGGAGCCTGGTGTTTGCTTCCCGTATGAATGTGGAGCCAAACCATGATGTTTTTTTGTAAACCTGACCACGTGCTTTTGTAGATGTCCTGGTGTTGGTAGCGGTGTCCTGGAACATCAACAACAGATGCAGGAGAACACCTGGTGTGTAATATGTGCACATGGAAGGGGATGTTTGATGACTTGGGTTGAGAACATGTTGGTCTGTCCATCCAGGAAGAGGGATCCCTCCTCTGTTGCTTTTCCTGAAGTTTCTTCCATTTATTTCCCGTTAAAGGGAAATACAAGACCCTCAGACCTCAATCGAGGGTCTGAGGTCAGAGGGTCTTGTATGCTGTACATACTGTAAAGCCCCCTGAGGCAGATTGTAATTGGTGATACTGGGCTGTACAAATGAAACTAATTTAACTTGGACGTACTTGTTTTCACCGTTCTAAGCGTAAATTGATTTCCATTAATTTCAGGAGGAAATTAAATTTGTTCTAACTCTCAGCAGCCACTTGCCTCAGTTGCTTCATATCCATAATGTAATTTTGGCCCAGATTACATTATGGATATGAGTTAACAAGGCGAGGACTTTTAAATCAGTCTGGACTCAATCTGGTTTGTTGTAAAATTCTAATGTAACACTGACCAAAAAATACTGCAGATTCAATGTTCACTGTGATTTATGACACAGTTTAAGCAGGTTTAAACATGAATTAATTTTAATACTGCACAGAAATGATTGAAAACCAATGGTTATTCAGCCAAAAAGAGTTTGTAAAGTTAAAGCACATAATTCTTAATAAAGAGCTTGAACTTGCAACACGCTGCTGTCCTGTCATTACCTTCATCTCACAGTGTAAAAGTGTTACTTCATCCTCAGTCTAACTGCTGTCTTTCAGACAGTTCTGCAGCTTTCACAGTCTCTGTAAAGCACAGATTCCTCTGCAGTTGGATGGAAACTTCTCTTGGCTCCAGCTTCCAGTCTTTAAAATGCAATTGAGATGTTTTGAAAACAGTGAGGTCGGCCAGAGGATCCTGAGATGAGATATAAACCACATAAACCTCTCACTCCCTCTCTCTGTGCCATCAGGTTTCAAAAGCTGCTCCTGAATGATTTCCAAGAGGTTTATAAAGCAGCTCCATAAATCTGTCACAGAGTGAAAGCGCCGCTGAAGCAGCTGTGCAACAATGGCCACATTTATATTTTACTTTTCATGCTGGCATACATTTCAGCCTGTCTGCTCCAGTGGGGAGGTTACCACTGAATCTGTTCTTCATGCACCATTATCTATCTGAGCAGAAACTCGATGAGGGAGAGTCATTTTAAACAATACAGACACAAAGCTAATTAAATGAAATAATTACAAAGAAACTTCACGTGACCAATGTGCTGACAGCAGTAAACAAGGAAGCAGTCCTGGGCGCTTGTAAGGAGGCAGGTTGGGAAGGTGGATGGGTCACAAAAACTGGACTTTCCCCCGGGACTTTCCGCCCAGGGTCACATGTTTCAGATCTGTTTGAACTTTTAAGGTTCTCTGTTTCTTTTCCGAGACCTAACCACACTAACTTTTACTGCCTAAACCGATTGTATTATGACTCCCATTGCCTGCCTGTGGTGCTCGGCCCCAAAATAAATCTCTTTGGGACTATTTTCAGCAGCGGATGAAAACACATTTGGTGATCTTGTTTATTAACAGCCTCGTTGTCAGTATAAATGCTGGTGCTGTATATTTCTGCAAACCACAGAATTTAAACATTTGTATATTTTTATGTTGCAGATATGTTGGATCTTTACCTTTCTTTATATGTCAACAACGCTGCAGTAACGTGTGGTTATGTTTAGGCACAAAAACACTTGATTAAGGTCATTGATGTAATGTCACCCTGACCCACTTGTGTTAGGATAAATAACGTTCCATTGACTTGAATTGAATTATTTTAGTTTAACCAAAATGATTTGCTATGACCTCAAAAAGCTTCATTTAAGTTGAACCAATATAATTTAGTTGTGTTGATATTGAGTGGTCTAAGTATTTTATGTACAATACTCTAACCTATTTATTTTAATTCCATCCTACTCAAAAATGTCAGAAATTGTTTTTGAAACATAATTTTTTATGCAGATAAACTTCGTTGTATTGAGCCTTATCCACCAACGGCATGAAACATTTTTTAGAGTGTAAGTATGAAGTACCCTGTGTTAGTGCCGCATTGTTTGCTAAAAAACACCCACTGTGCTGCTAAAAATATTTCCAATGTCTCATTAAAAAACAACTGGTTTTGTAGTTTGTTGGTCTTGAACAGTCATCTGCAGCTTGGCAAATTTTAAAGTCAGCTGAAATACATGTAATCAAAATGTACAAATATTACGTATGCATGATTTGCAGAAATGTATAATACCAACATATTCTTTTTGGTGACTGGGCTGTGAGTGGTTTCAGGTGTGGGATTGGTGCAAAATAAACCACAGTGTGTGTTCATGATATAGAAGGAACATGTCATCTACTGTAGAGCATCAGTGTGGTTAATTGATGTGTTTTCAACTGTTTTTTGACAATATTTGAACTCTATGGAACAGAGGAACACAACTTTGTTGGTCTAACTTTTTTGGAGCTTTAGAGGTGGCCTTATAAATCTGCTGTTTGAGACATAAACATATTCAGATACTTCAGGGAGAGGGACGCCGCTGTCAGTCTCTCAGGGCTCAAATGATGTTAAAATGTATATGTGACTGTGGAGGAGGTGATATTAAATATTGTGAGAATTTACTGTATTTATCATCTGTTGGTGACATCTAAAGCAAAGGTTCCTCCGGACCAGCCAGTATTCATTAAAGCTGAGACAAGAAGCGTCAGTGAGCTCTCAGTGAAACTGATCACCAGCAGCTGTCAGACGGAGCCCATGACGACACCATTATGAACCACAAACAAACAGAATAATTGAGTTGTTTGATAGTGAAACCGTGGAAACTAAGCATCATCTTATCATCAGTAGAAATGCATATTTCCATAGAAAGGTCAGCATGGAACAGACGGATCAGACCGAACAATCATGGTTATCAGAAGTGTCACACTGAGAACCTTTCAGTCGTTCTGATGTGTTGTGTGATGATAAACTCTGGACTTTAAACCTGCAGATGATCCCGCCAGTCACACTGAAAGCTCATTTTCTTTTATTTGTATCAATCTTTTTTACCGACAACATATATTGGCAATACTTGCCAAACATCATAACAGCAACATCTCCTTCCACAGAGCAAAACAAGGGATGGTCAACACTTCGTCCAACTCGAAGTAAATTGGGTAAGTCACAGAGCCTTTAGTGCACTGTCACAAAACAGCCTTCACTTCCTGCACTGACGACGCTGTCCTTGTCAGGAACACATCAGGACACATTAGACATATGGTTGAATGCGTCCCAGACCACCTCTGCAAGTGTCTGATCAGATCACAATGTGTCTTGGTGGCCGTTTGCACTTACATTTAGCGCTGTCTACCTATGATCGGATCACCCAAAATGCACGTTGACACCAGGAGTAAACAGGCTCACGCAGAGGGAGCGTCACTTCATTCTCTGCTCAGGGCACCTATATTTGTTTGCTGATATATTAATGATCTGAATGTCTTTTATAGAACCTTTATATATAAGCTTTAAAAGGTTAAAGTTTTGAAGGTTAAAGTATCGAAAGAGGTCGCAGATCATTAAAATATAATGTGGGCATTTCATGTCACATTCAGGGGGCTGCACTGAGTGTCTCTGAGAGCAGCCACTGGCCTGCAGGCCTTAAGGGCTGTAGAATAACTGCTGGGTCAGGTGATCATTTCCTGTGGGTTTATCTCTATGAACGGCCCCTTTCACATTTCACATATACTAATTTAAGGCATTGTTAAAGGATTTGATGAGCACAGTCTGATGATGAGAACACATTCTAGCTTCGACTCCGTCACATATCGAAAGTTTGGTCATGGGCTTTCCACATGGACATATGATGTCACAAAGAGTCTTTGTGTTTGATGTATAGAACTTGGTATCTTTGGTTTGCCATTACCACACCATTCTTTGCAGCTTCTGATGTATAATAAAGGAAATAATAAACATTTTCTGAACTTCTAGGAGTTGGAACAATATTGCAACAAAATACTGTTACAGGGATTTTAAATCTGTGATCCAGACCGAGGCCTGCATGACTTCTCTTCTGTGCTGTACTCTTCAGTGGCTGAAACTGTGAATCATCCTCCCTCTGTGATCTTTATCTGAACAAAGTGCTTCTATGAATCATCACCAACAGTGACGTCCACCGGTGACAGAATCATCTCTGCAATGTTAAAGGTCCCTCTCCATCCTAAACTCCATGATTATGGCCACAAAATATCTAGACTCATCGATGTCTGAAAACACACATCAGAGTTTTATGACACATTGTCACAGGCATGATTATCATTTGTATGGTAATGGAATGGTGGAAAGTATGACTCAAGTAAAGCACAACCTCCTGAAAATTACTATTTAGAGATAGAAAGATCATCAGTTTATAAAATGTGATGCTTTGCTGTAGATTAAACTACGAACACTAAGAGATTAACTATTAAAAAACAGCCTCTTAAAGGTCCAGTGTGTCGGATTCAGGGGGATATATTGGCAAAAATATAATCAGTGTGTTTTCTTTAGTGTATAATCACCTGAAAATAATAATAATGTTTCCGTTTATATCTACATAAGGAGCAGGTCTTTGTCTACCATCATGTTGCACTGCCATGTTTCTACAGTAGCCTAGAACAGACAAACCAAACAGTGACTCCAGATAGAGACATTCACATTCTTATGTTTTTCACATTTTTGCGTCGGACACCTTAGGAGCCGTAAACCTGCTGCATTTTTTGCACCCTAAAATTCATTGTTTTTAATGTAGCCGTGCGACTGGTGTGCTGAAATGCCGGAGTGACGGAGTCGCGGCACGCAGGGGTTACTTAGCGCCTGTTTTTCAGGGCGTGATGGCTGCAACCGAACTTTTGGGACGCAGCAGCGTGCACCCCATGCCATGGGACAAAGACCAACCAATCACAGCCGACAGATATCTTTCCCTTCTTCAGTAAATATCAGTCTGTGATAAATATGGAAGAGAAGTTAATCATGTTAGTGCAGAGCTGTCAGAGCTTTACATCTGTCCCACAGACAACAGGCCTACACACAAATAGCACCTGGAAGAAGATCAGCTCTGCACTCAGGGTTGAAGGTAAATAGGCTATACAGTGCCAGTTATGGTCGCTTAGCGACCTCAGATGCAACCTGGTGCCACGCTCTTGAAAGCTGGCACAGAAAAGGCACTAGAGTATTGCACTAGCACTCGACCATGCATTTCCCAGGCGATTAAAGACATGGCATGTGTACAGCCCTTAAGTTAGAAGCCTCTCTGCAACAAGTAGCATCAGAAAAACACTTAAATTTATTATGTGAAACTGTTTTATTCAGTATTTTTACTGGTTTAAATCACCTGGTTTGTTTGTTTTAGAGAGGAAGAGACCTCTGTGGATAATTCAGCTCCTGCTAAAAACCTCCTAAACGTCTGGATCTTAAGTTATCAGAGGAAAAACATGAGCACACATTAGCGTGTGCTAGCTAAACAGTCCGTCTTCGACATGCCAAACGGCATCAGAGAAACACTAAGCTGGTTGCAATCTGCAATCATCACCACCAGACACCACTTAATCCCCCTGAATCTGACACACCAGACCTGTAAGAAGTGAAATTAGCTCCATCCCGACCAACTGCAACAAGTAAGCCCCATCTCCACCAAACCCTTTCAGTACAGCACCTTTGGAACCAACAGTAACCCTTCAGACATGGTGCCTAGACCCTCGGTCTGTTCAGACAGTCCTCTTAAATGTGGGCGGGGTTGTTGTCACTCACTGCTCTGTCCAGCACTCGCTGTATTTCCTCATCAGCGGTGACACAGATGGAAGTCTGCACCTGGTTTATCGTCCACAGAACGAGGCTGCACGCCCACATTTTCAGATCAAAACAGAACAGGCTGCAGTGAGAGTCTCTCTCCATGGGATATTTAAAAATAGCAGCTTTGTGCATTTAGTCCTTCTCAGGCAAGCTCAGGGGTTTAGGGTTGCTGTAGCCCACAGGAAGTGAGGATTAGAATATATGACCTTCACATAATCCGCTCCAAATTAATCTATATTTTTTAAGTCTTGAAGATCCACTCATTAAATTAGATTAAATTAGATAAAATGTTAGTAGCTGTTAAGACCTCACAAATTCAAATGTAAGATTATTTATTGACTTTTAAGACCTTATTTGTTGTGACACTGAATTTAAGGACCTTTTAAGAGACTTTTTAAGGACCTGTTTGACTTGTTGGTCATGGGAAATTTACTTTTCGTGTATTAAAACCATGCTTTATTCATATATATTTAATAATGCATTTCAATATATTTGCTTACTTTGCAGGAAAATAATCTCTGCAGTTCATATACTGTAAATCATGATGCATACACAGTACTTCTGAATGTAAAAACTAGTGTAACACTGAGCAATGTGTTTCAATTTATTGTAATGTTTTACAAAGAGTATTCCATTTATATAGATATAATTTTATTGATCATATTTTCTACTATATTTTGTATCCCCACAGAAATGTGTGTTTTTGGCTGCTCTGATTTTAAAAGCCTTAACTCAGAGTCTCCCAGCAGCACTGTGCACGGCTGTCATCTTTGTTCAGTTAAATAATACCCGTCCTCTCTTTACACACACAAGACCACAAGCAGCAGCTCGTTACCTGAGGGGTCGGCCTCAGACAAGAATGGAGCTTTTCAAGGATCACTGCAAAGCCACTCAGATCAAGAAAGGCAACACAGCCGCAGTGATTGTCGGATGCTTTGAGTGTATCACACACTGTTCCCTCAAGTAGCCTGGGAGATCTCTTAGAATGGGTTTTTTCCATCTCGGAGTCTTTGACCTGAATGTGAAGCGAAGAAGCAGATTTTAATTTCCAAAAGACGGCCTTCAGTGTTAAAGCAACAGGTTGAGCTCCTGAGGTTTTTAATGCATTTATATAAAGGTTTAGATTCATGAAGAGTTAGCGCTCTGCTCTCTGACATGTTGATGCACATCGTGTTTTTATTTTCCCTGTTTGGCATGAAACATCCCAGCTGTCTCTTCACCTCTAAATCTATAAATCTATTCTTTGGATTGATTCCCAATTTACTGTAGATTATTCAGAATTTAAAGAAGTAGATTGTTTTTTCTGTTAAAGGATTTCTGTTATGACTTTGGCCCAATCCCAAAACACGGAGGTTAGGTTTAGGTCATAAAAGTTACTGTGTTTAGGTTTAGGAAAAGAAACACAGTGACAACATACCTCAAAATGACTCAAAGTTTAATCTTCCTTTACTGCCATTAATGCATTAGTCATGTGAACACAGCCTTTCAAAATACGTGGGATATGTACAAATTTGAGTACATTGCTTTTTATAGGAAAACATACGTAAAATTTGTGAGAACAGCCTGAACCCTTACTGACTTGAAATTCCAACGCGTTCTCATCCCAAGTCGTCACATATCACCGTTTTGTCAGAGGACCTTCACATCTACATATTATGCACCAGGTATCCTCCTGCCTCTGCTGTAGATGTTCCAGGATGCCGCTACCAACACAGGAATGTCAACACAAGCACATGGTGAGGTTTAGAAAAAACATCATCTCGCTCTACATTAGAAACAAACACAGGCTCTTGGATGAAAGTCCGGGATTTGTTGGACCCGTCCACCCATCCCGCCCACCCTATAGGGACTTTCCAGCTCCTTATATTACATCCTTAGCGGCAGTATTTTAAACTGACGCTATCCTGTGGTGTATCATACCACCATGAAAGGTAGCCTTTAGCGTCAGCAGGGGCGCCGCCAGGGATTTTGGGCCCCATGAAAAGAATTTTTACTGGGCCCTATACACAGCTGGCCGGGAGGCCGCCAAAAATTTTTGATGCTATTTTACATAAAACTATGCATTTTGATGGTATTTTTGACAATCATTCCCACATTTGTGAAAAAGAACAATCTCTTCCTCCACTTCCACATTCCTCCCTGACAAACTTGAAGAGGATCCCGGACCTGGCTCTGTAGAGTGTACGTTATAGGGCTCACCCAAAAAATTCGAAGCTTCGTTTGATGGCACGGGATTCGATTGTGAAAAAAAAAATCGAATATTCTGCCTTTTTTTTCTCTCCCATTTTTTGGGGGGACCTTGAATGCAACACCATCTCCGAAAAGGAAATAGAAAGCCCGACGTGCAATGAATGGAGACCTATT
Organism: Epinephelus moara; assembly: GCF_006386435.1. Taxonomy (NCBI): domain Eukaryota; kingdom Metazoa; phylum Chordata; class Actinopteri; order Perciformes; family Serranidae; genus Epinephelus; species Epinephelus moara. Next base: position 40,958,373 of record NC_065525.1, on the reverse strand, counting down.
ATCCTGCTTGAACACAGACACAGTCACAACAATGTGACTCAAAATAATGATAAAATAAATTTTATTGATGTGAAATAATATGCTGATGGTGACATTTTCCACCGGTCTGGTGTCAGTAACACATGCTGCTCTGAGTCGTGCATCTGTCTGCTTGCGCTGCAGTGCGCGCCGAGGGTTTTAATTTTTAGTGTTAAATCAAAAGTTAAACACTACTTATCAGCAACCATAAGTGTTTTTTCGTTTGTGAATATTTTTATCTTAATTCTAGGGTTGCAAGAAACTACCTTTTCGCCATAACAAACCCACCTTGCTTTTTGCTTCTTTCTCCTCTCTTAGCTTTCTTTCTTTCCGTTTTTGGCTACCTGATTTTTGCGGCATATTGCCGTCTCCACCTCCTTACCCGCTGTCTGTGACAAATTATGGAGCACTGCAGCTGATCCAGTCGGACTGAACCATTTTACGTAAATAGAGTGGGGGGGGCGTTAATGTTTCCAAAACAAATAAAGTTATTGTTACCAGTACATTGTAAATAAAATATATTTGTGATTATAAGTTAGTTAATAACTTAGAGTTATATTATTTTTTGTCAGTATTATAATTTTATTAGGGGCCTCTCTGGGCCCCTCTTAATCATGGGCCCCTAGAATCCTTCTCCTTTTTCCCCCCTTATCAGCGCCCCAGAGCCTCAGGTATCTGATGCCGAAATCACAAAAAAAGTGGTGGTATTTGATGCCTTCAGAATGAGAATGAGCTGAAAATATAACAGTCACATCAGTGGGTTCATTTTTGTTATTGTCACACTGCACACATATGTCACAAAGCAGCATGCGAGTTTGGAAGATGAAAACATGGAAATATTCCCATGAACTTGATTTTGTCAGGAGGACAGATTCCAAGAATAGTGTTGTTCCACGTAGTCATACTGAAACTCTTTCCACTGTGAGAAACACAACCTCAAACCTCCTGTCTGAAACACCTACAGTCAGGCGTTCAGCTGAGGAGAAGCACCATGTTCTCCCGCAAACGATGAACCAAGCAACTATTAATATCATCCCAAAACCAGGACGGGAGGGTAATCCTCCATCTGAATATCGACCTTTTAGTTTAACTAATGAAATAATTATCAAAGTCTTAAATAATCATAAAGCCAAGATACTCCTGAATATGATTCACTACAATCAAGATGGCTTTACACCAAACAGAAGTCTTAAAACCAACATTAGAACTTGTACATCACTGTCACAATATGCCCATGAACCAAAGTTAGATTTGACACTTGTGGCACCCACTGAAATGGGCCTATTTTTTTTTTAATTATTAGAAATGTTTGAATTTGATGGGGAAATAATTTCCACACTGAAAATAATCTATAAGTCACCAGGGATATGTTAACAGAGCTTAATCTTATTTAGATTATAAAGAGGCACTAGACAAGGATGCCCATTATCTCCGTCCTTATTTGTGTTAGCAATCGAACCTTTGGCCCAGAAAATCAGACAAACAGAAGAAGTGAGCGGCCTGAACATCGATAAAGAAGTATATAAACCGAGTTTATTTGCTGATGATGTGATGTTATATATAACTAATACTTAAAACGTCTCTTCCAAAGGTAACAGAGATCAGAGAGGACTTCTCTAAAATATCAGGTTATAAGACGGATAGTGAGAAACCTGAATTGATTCAAATAAGTAAAGGAACTTATATTCCAGAAGAGTTTAAGAATCTTTAATGGAAAAAAGGAGAACATGCAAACTCCATGCAGAAGAGCTCTTCCACCCAAGGTTCAAACCACAACCCTCTTGCTGTGAGGCGACAATGCTAACCACTGCACCACCTTAGTCTGATTTAACTTGATTTAAAAAAAACCTTCTCAAGGAACCTATTTGTCACTGTTCAGGCGTGGGAATTATAAGTGTGTGACACATCTAAAGCCCTGATTGGCCGCCAGTGTGACAGATGATAACAATCATAAGGGGAAAGCCGTGAGTGGGACGATGGATCACTTTATTTTTCAGATCAAATGACAACAATGCACCAGAGAAGACGACCTACCACCGAAAGAAAAGAGAAAAACTGTCAGTAGACGGAATCACTACCTGCCTTATTTATTATCTTATGTCATGATAAGAGTGATAACACACGTTAAAGAAGCTGTTGTGCACAGGTATAAATACAGGTGTCCTTTGGGCACAAAAAGTTTGAAAACCACTGCTTCAAGAGAAAACTTGAGGTGTTTTATGCAGCAGGTCTCTGGACCTCTGCTCACTTTCTTTCATTCAGTTTAATTTAAGATCCTATCATATTGTTTGGGTGTTTCTGCATTTGACTTTGAGATAAACACTATCAGAGCAGAAACACTATCTGAGTTAATATCACAACACTGAGCTGTATCTGTGCTGCTCTCAGTCGCACTGTTTGAGTTGCACATTCTGAGCATGCCATTTAAAAGTCAATTACTGTTCTCCCAGTGTTGACGTATGGCAACAGCGAACTCCATAGAAGGACATCTAATCTCTCACCTCTCACTTGAGGTTTCTGTTAACACGTCTAGTACCGGTTCCTGCATACCTCAGATTCCACAGGGCTCAAAGTATTTACCTCAGACCATTTTCCTGGCTAAATATTACCTGGATGTGGTTATCTTAACTGTGCTCTGAATGACAAAAATTTAAAGAGGGACTTCCAGACACCTTTTATTTGCTGCAGAAGGACTTCCTCTGTAGTGGAACATTTTGGCTGACTGCATGAAGAGAATATTTCTAGTTTTTCAGATGACATGAAGGACAGTTTGTCCTTGCAGACCGACTCTATGTGTGTTTTTTTCTTCTCTTTAGCGTGAGAGCATTTAGTGGGTTTTGAGGAGCTCATTCATCCCTTCCTGTGGCGACTAAGCTCATTCCTTACAAACTGAAAAGAAGCACTGAATGTGGTGGGAGAATGTTCAAGTGTTTATACCCACACATCCCCCCCTGGGCCTTCTTACAGTTCTTACAGCTAAATCTATTTCAAAAGCTTACGTAAGCCAAGCCGTGGCCGCCGTGCCAAGTCCCATCAAACCTGTGGGGGTGCCCGGTGTGTGAATAAAAATTCAGAGAGGAGACGGTGAATATGTTTGACCTTTTGTGAGGCGCGCGGTGAGGGCCTGCCTCCCGAGCTCTCCGGGGCATTAACCTTATCTCAGAGTCACATAATAGCCTATTGACTGCTGCCCGTATCTATCCTGTGGCTTCAAGTTCAATGGCTGGTGATGTCTTTTTCTCTGGGAGGACTTTCTCTGGTGCAGAGTGGCATCAACAGCACAAAGAGTAGGAGTTCATTTCTTACCGGGGACGCCACATTTCTGCATTCATGATGTGAGAATGAGCCACATTTTACATTTTATACTACACTTAAATCTGATTTCATTTTGATATCTGCTATTTAAACTTAAATATCACATTCTTTCTCTTACAAAAGAAAAAATGGAATTCAAAGAAATAAAACACACCCGTGCTGAATTCCAAACACACGGGAGTTTGCAGATACAACCTACATTGGTCTGGCATGATCATCCACATATTAAACAAAACATTCTCACTCCCAAGTCTTCAAATACTGACACCTGTTCAGTGGCCCTACACGTTTTCGAAGTGAACTTAGAACACAGATTAAAAAGACTTCATTTTAAGGTTTATTTCCTGAAGTTTAGGCATCAAAACAGGCAGTTCTCATAAAGTCTTTGTCTGTTCCTATGAAAAGTAATGCATCTAAATTTTGACATATCCCACGTAATCATGAACCAGGAATACTTGCACAACCCAAGTATTCTGGAAGGCTGCAATCATGGGACCAGTCACAGAAACCCAGACTTTCCCCCAGGACTTTCCCATGGAACTTGGAGTCATTTTAAGGTATGTTCTTATCACGTTTCTTTTCCAAAACCTAACCAAAGTAACTTGTCTTGCTAAACTTGACCTCCGTAACTTTACGTTAATCAGATAACTTTATGTTACGAACGTATCATCGTTCGTTGGGCGATATTCATAGGACACCAAACAGACTGTTGTGTCTGCAGTTTTGTGGGATATCATACAATAGTAACAGAATAACTGCGACCATTTCACCACTTCAACCATGTGTTTAAAACTGCGACTGTTAACAGTCATAAACGAAGGGAGCAAATGAGTCTTTTCATTTTGTTTTGTATCGCTAAATTTGGCAATAACCGCAGTGTGCAATGTTTCTGTGCATAACAATTTTTGTCAGATGACAGATTAAAAAAAGACATGGGAATAATACAGATTTAGTGTGCAAAGGCTTTTTCATGTTAAAATTACTTATCTAGACTCTGGGAAAGTTTTAGGAAAGTATAAAACCTTCATGAATTTAAACTTTGTAATACAAAGTTTAATAATTGACCTTATTTGAAGTAAAAGATGTTTTATAATAGTGTCCTATGAAGAACGTCCTTTTTTGGACAACAGGGGATTTTTGGTTGCAGTACTGCAAATGGCCATTGGAGCAAACTGGTAGCAAGGCTGAGTGGTTGCACTGCATCCAGCTCTCTCAGGTCCATGACTGGCAGCATATGGTGGATTTTGACATTACAGAGTCAGTTTATGATCCGTCTTTACTCGTCGCTACTGTCCTGCTACATGTTAGCATGTCACAGATGAACATCACAATGATACTCCCACAAAAACACAAAGACATGCTGATTAGTTCGGAAAGCATAAAGCAAAGTCAGATTTAGTGCTAATTTGTTGACAAAAAATTTTCAACAACAACCTTTTTTCCATGACAAAAATAAGATGATGACAAGCTAAAAATAGATCTTGACAAAGGACAAAATCTATGTTTATTTTTGCTGATGAGACGTGATGAAAATGTTTGTGGTGGACCAGAGTGGAGGGCAATGAAAGCTGAGAATGGCCGTGCTTGTATCTTCAACTTGTTGACTAAAACATTTTAAAACATTGACTAAAACGTTTTCAACTTACATCAACTAAAATGTTTTGAATTTTTGTCGACTAAAACCATGAAGGATAAAAAATAACTGTAATGTGACTGAAACTAATAAACATTTTCATCTGAAGATTCAGACTAAATCTAAAATAGCTGTCAAAATGAACACTGGTCTAATTTATGGATGGATTGAATAACCTTCCACCCAGGCAGCTGTCAGTTTCCGGTTTTAGAAGGTTATTAGGAAAACCAACTTGTTTCGGACCATGAACATTTGGCTGCCTCCATTTTTCTTGAGGTTACATCACAGGTTTATCACAAGCCATTTTGTCATCTTGGTGGTGTATTTCAGAACACTCCAAGAACCAACTATGATCAGGCTTTTGTGGAAATCAAAACAGTTCAACCCATCAAATAATATAATTAGGGGAGAAAATTAGTAGAAGTTATTAAGCAGTGTAACATCACACTGAATTTTCCAAATGGGTGAGCCGAATGTTTCTAATCACATGTGCTCAGTGTTATCTCGTCTATCTGCCTTTCATCTTCTGCTCTGACATTTTCTTGGCTGCTCTTCTGTTACCCGCTCTGCAACATTAGAAATTGCCACTTACGCATAATATTGTGTGTTTATCTTTGATTGTGTTATAATAGGATGTAAATCCAAGAACCAGTTTGAGCCAATTTAGTTTGCCTCGTGGCTACAGAACCATTTTACCACATAAATACCACAAATACTCCATAATTGCCTCATCTTGCCCACAGGCTCGTCTTTGCTCCACTACAACAAAATGACTTGGATTAAAGTTTCTTTCAGAGTTTGATACTTTACAGTTCGTGTCACTTCTCAGACAGAGACACATCCACGTACAGAAGCCTGCATGCATCCCACATATCTGATTACATATACAGTTGCATTATATGCTGGTCAGTGGGTAGTTCATGTTGTTCTCGTGTTTTACATGACACCACTGTTTGTCTCAATTTAAGATCCATGTAAACACCTTAATCCCAAAAGTCTTTTAATCCAAAATAAATAGTATAAAGAAGTATTCTCCTTATTTTCTGAATTAAAAAAAAAACTGTTAAGTCCAGGGAAATTAACCCTGAGGGCAGCCCAGTGGTCAGAATAAATGTTGGCCTTGTACATTTCTTCAAACCACAGATACTTTACATTTGCACATTATTATGTAAAGTTGAAACTTTATGTTTCTTTACATTTTAAAAACGCTGTGGTTAACGTGGTTAGGTTCGACACAAAACACAGTTGGTTATGGTTTGGAAAAGATCATGTTTGGCCTAAAGTACCCGCTTTTGGTGGCATAATGCCAGGTGGAAACACAGCAATGTCTTAGTAAAAAGCAACCACTTTTTGTGGCACTATACGGACAGGAAACACAGCAATGTCTGGGTTTAGAAACATTGGCTTTTGTGGGACTACACTTGCAGGAAGAACAGCGATGTCTCGGTAAAGAAACATTTTTTTGCTGCACTCCCCCCAGTGGAAAACTGCAACAGGTTGCTAAAAAACACTCATGTCCTGTGGATAAAATGCCGCTGGAGAAACAGCAACGTGCCACTAAAACACAACTGTTTTTGTTGTTTGTTGGTCTCAAACAGGATCTGCAGCTTAGGAGGCTTCTTGCCTCAGTCACACGCCATCCATCATCTCCTTCACCTCCTGATGACAAAGTCAGCTCACATACTACACACATATTTATATGATGCGTATGAAACGTACAAATATAACGTGTCTGTGGTTTGCCAAGATTTTCTTCTGGCGAGCGATCAGCTGAGCGATGATGGTCGTCTTCGCCATAATCACAGACATGAATGAATCTGACTGAACTGAATCTGAACTGACGCCATCCATGTGCTTTTTTCCCCCAAACGCTTTATACTACCGCTCTACTAATGATCAGTAATGTGTGGACATTATTTGAGGAGCTGACCGGTCGTCTGTGAATCTCATGCTGAATCTTAATGGGCTGCTTTCTGCTGCTGTGGCTCCATGACGAGGAGGATCCTCTGGAGACCAGCGCTGCAGCTGAGGCCCAGCAGGTCTGGCATGGAATCGGTGCATGTGAACATGTGTCAAGAAATAATATTGCAGCCTTTAAAATGATAATCCACCACAACATTTTCATCTTAGATGAATCACTGGTGACAAAGCAGCTCAGGAGGAAACAAAAACTTTTAAACAGCGGCCAGAGTCTCGTGTGTCTTTGATGGGAAAGTGATTGGTTTGGAATAATTGTATTGTGGATTACAGAGCGTGGGATTCACTGGAGAAAAATATAAATGACAAAATTAACTGGTCCTATTTAGCGCTTAGAGGTATTCACTTAATTCCTTTCTTATTAATCAACTATAAATCACATTTGTTATTGTTGGGCTTTTTTTTTTTTACAGGTAAAGGCAAAGTGATGCAAATTCACTGACTGCAGCTGTTTGCCCAGTGTAAGTCACATTTAGCATATTTATAAAATTCAGTATGTTAAATGAGCATATGTATGCAGGTATAGTTTAGGAATAGCCAACTGCCTATGAGCTTAAATTAAAGAGAAAGAAAACTTGCAGTATAAAAACTCGTAGTTTACAGACAGTATATTTTAATGTTTACTTTTATTATTTTAAACTAAAAAGTGGGCGACAAGTATATACAGTAACTAGTAAACTAACAATATCCATACATATAAGTTTGCCTGTGGTATACTTCACAGAATACTTTCATAAACTAAAAAGTAGGCTTGAAGTATGTAACTAGTACCTATTTAGTGTAGCTCCCAGTATCGTTGCAGTTGCAGTTGCAAACTTAGGTGTAAAGTATTTGTGTACTCAAAGTTTACTACTCTTACACTTCAAGTATACTATGAAGTGTACTTTTATAAACTGGATAACTATACTTTTAAGGAGGCTAACACTACACAGAGCAGACAGGGAGGCAGCATCATCTGGTAAGCTCCTGGTGTATACACAAACAATTCATGGTACTGTGATGTGAAGAGGAGCTCCCAGTTCTGCTCTCAGGATGTGGAGTTTTTGACTGTGACATGTCGACCCTTTTCATCTTACTGTTGCACTATATGTTCTTGCTTGTATGTTATACAAATTGTTTATAAATATTTTGTTTCTTTTTGCTTGGGGTATGCAAAATGTCAGTTCGTTTTTTTTGTACTGCGCATAAAAATGACAAAGAAGTTCAGTTTAGTTCATAACGTTATATATGACAACACAGCATCCAGTTGCTAATGGCTAACGTTAGCCTACTGTAGCGTAGCCTCTGAAACATAAACGTTATCATCCTTGTCCGTTTCCACTTACTAGTAACGTTAACGCTACTATCTAACGTTAGCACTGTAACCTTATTCTAAAACTCATCAGTCATCACTGACTCTGGTTGAGTTTTAAAACTCCGGGGTTGCATTTGTAACGTTACACTCGCCCTCCTCTTCCGTGTATCTAACGTTACCATGCCAACGCCTACGTCTATTATAGACGTAATGAGGACATAATGGAGGAGGGGGGAGTAGGCCTTTGGAGGGAGGCGGAGTTGTGGATGTTCAAATTTTTTCTAAGTGCTGTGTGAAAGGTAAGAGTTGCTTTAAAACCAGAAAGTTGGTAACATGATATAAAAGTGACAAACTGTGTAAGAACAGTGTTCTGTGTTCTGACAGTAATACGTTTTAGCGTTATTACATTTTACCAAATTAATAGAAAGTGTCACCAACGGGATTTCAGGCAATATTATTACATTTAAAATGTTACGTAAGGCGTTACTGTATATTGTTGTCATTTCCTTTCATTCATCCACTCCGCTCCACTTCCACCAGAGAGCCACCAGAAGAAAAAAAAATACCCCCCTGAAGGTTGTTGTGTCATATTACAGAGCACATCATAGAAGGATGCCGATCAGGGTGGTAACGTGTCACGTAACACTGTAAATGTAATAATATCGCCTGTTGATAACTTGTTTTATTACTTCAGTACTGTTAAAATATATTTTACTGTCACCCCAATGCTGTTGGTGCACATTTTGTTGCTCTTTATACTGTGTTACCTGACTGTCTTAATCGCTCCTAAAATTATGAGTTTAATCTTGGAACATTTCAACTTCTCTCTTGTAGATTAATGACTTTATTTTTTTCTTTAACATGGCCCTAATCCTCCTTTGCAGCTGCTGGCGCCAGCTATACTGACATGACATTGTTTCTCTCAAGGCTTCTGTACAGAGGACAATCTAACAAGGATCACACCTAGTAACACTCCACATATCCAACACCAAATCATCACTGCCACAAGCAGAAATGATTTGTGTGTTTCTGGCAGCCTGGGACCAGTAATGAGGAGGTCTGCTGTGCTCGCACTGATTCCTGCAGCTCTAACGTTTATAAAAAGAGCTGTCGTTTCTCTTCCAGTGAGAGTGGACACTAAACATCTCTCCTAAAAATAAACCTTTACTCCAGTGATTGAATAAGTCATATTCTACAAGTGACATACCAGTAAACGCCTGTCATCTGTAGCACCAAGGTAAAAATAACTGTGGAAACAGTGTGTATCGTCACGTGTCACACAGACAAAGTAATTCAGCGAGGCTGTGAGGCTCAGCTCCGACTGGGAAAACTGATCCATCTCTCTGCTCCAGTTTGAAACAGAATATCATGAAACTTCCTTCTTACCGGACGGACTGCAGCCTTCATTAGTTTAATAAAAAATTACTCCTGTTATATTATAAGCCTCCAGAGGCTGCTTTAAAATTTCATTTGTGTTCATGAATCATCAAACTGCTCGACTGTCACTGTTCCTGGTGTCAGTCTGCTCTGATCAGACTGTGTTTCCTGTGTCAGTTTAAGAAGCAGGCAGGTTTGGGTGTAAGTTTACGTGCGACACAACAGAAACGATCTTCAGTGTGTTGAGCTGCTCGTTATAAAAAGATGCCCATCAGACGAAACCTGATTTACTGTGCGAAACATTTTGTCCTGAAACACGATCAGGAGCAGATGGAGGCTGCTGAACATGTTGCAAATAAGCATCCCAGGTACATGTAATGAGGAATGCAGACTATTGTTGTGTGACACCAGATACAGCCCTGAGGAGAAATCCTTTACTTCCTATTGCAGGAATTCACAGACGTGTTAGCATCTATATGGGAGTATGAGCTGATACCCTGACACCACTCTGCTGTGGACCACAATACCCGCTGGGAGTGTTTCACAGATAACGAAGTGTTGGGTTGTTCTCCACACAAGTACTGAGAGCTGCTCCGCTCCGTCCCCCACGATGGGACAAAAAGTCCTCTTGACTAAGTGACAAAATACATCATTTGTCACTGCCTCCACACAAACTGCAAATCTTTCAAAGTCTTTCTGGTGTCCTTCCATCTTTGTTCTGTCAATTTGATCATTGTATTGGTTTCAAAACATCCTGCCAAAGGACTGCAACAGTTAGCCAGCTGGCTAACACTGGCACATTTACAGAAATGTTGATTCATGTACGTTGTCTTTATAAATGAAATAAATAAATAAATAAATGAGAAACCACAGGGCTGTTACAAAAGAGTTCATATAAATGTTGTGCCAGCACAAGGCTCTGACCCCAACCATTCATCCGCTGACCTCACTTAGAAGCTTTGTCTCCCTCTGTCACACTACTTATTAAAGTCTATAACGAGTAGATAAACAGCAAAAGTTTCCCAGAGCTTAAAGTCGAGATGGAATTTAAAAATGTCTTTTAGATCACGTCCACGGCCATACTCTGCACCTTTAACAGAGAAAAGAGGGACAGAAGAAATTCCCTGAAGGTGTTACTGAGATTTGCTTTCACAATGATGAGGAAGACAAGGTCACAGTGACCTTGTCCACCAAAATCTAATCAGTTCTTCTTGAGATATCGCATTCACAAGGATGGGATGGACAGACAGACAGCCCGAAAACATAATGCCTTGCATGTCATATGTCGACGTGGAAAGTCCATGATCAAATGCTGATATGTGACGAGGTCGGAGTGAGTGTGTTGATCTTTGACAGTGACAATGGACTTTTCACGTCCACATATGTCGTCCAAGGTACCCTGGGTGTGTTGGTTTTTGACGTTATGGGACGTTGTGTCAACTTTAGCCTGTTACATGCATTGTCTGTTTTCAAAATACACTTCTGTTTTCAAAGGAAATGTACAGTTTGCATACAGTCTCTTTCAAAATAAAAGCACTACGTCGGTACAGCACTGCCAAATGATATTTTTTCATTTAACAACACACACATCGTTGGGTTTAGGAAAAAAGAACAGCGTTTGACTTCACAGTCTTACAGGAAGTGAACACCGGCATCCCGCGTGAAAGTGGGTGGTTGTTGGACCCATCCACCACCCCAACCGCCCGCCCTACTCAGACTTCCACCTCCTTGACTTTTGTTGATGTCCCTCTGCATTTCCCCTTAAGGCCACTGGGCGCCAATAAACACTTTTGCTGAACGGCTGTGTATAATGCCGACATGAAGACAGCTTTTTTCTTTGGTGTTTGACACCAGAAGTCACTGACTAAGCGCTGGTATTCTCTGACTTCAGAGTTAGACCCTGACATTGCTTGTTTCGCCCAACCAACAGTCCAAAAAAATCCTAAGATATTGAATTTACAATCATAAAAAAAGACACTCAGGAACACCTTTCATGCCCGAGCTTATCTGATTACTCAACGGATCAGCAAACTTTCTGTTGCTGGCTTAAGGTGTGTTCACACCGGACCTGTTTTTTTTTTTCCGCTAGAGACGAGTTTACATACAAAGTCAATGCAAACGGGCGACTGAGCGTATATTCGCCCGAGAGAAGAATCGCTCGGGCTCTGAGCGACAGCGACAGAGCGAGAGAGTGAAATTTCGCTCGTCGCTTGAGATGAGAAATCCCAGCTGGAGCTGTATTTCGCTGGGTCCTGTCGCTTGCAGCTCAACGCTGATTGGCTGCCGGAATCCCGGAATCCCGGAATCCCGGAATCCCGGAATCCCGGGGAGGTGCTTGACTGTCATGACATGTCAGCTTCATTAAAAGTATAGCTGCAAATTAAAAGCAACAATAGATGTAAAAACACACAGACACAATACATCTGTCATTAGTTCCCTAATTTAATTTTAACAATTTTTTCAATCTTCTCTAATTTCTCGTTTTATTTTATGGAAGTGATCAGTGTAAGTTTACTTGTCCTAGAGTGGCCACGACGTTTTTTATAATGCAAATAACTCTGTTTAGATAAAACCTACAAGCTTCTCTTCCTATTTCTTTTACTAAAAATGTGTCTTGTATGTTTTCTGAAGCCTATAAGTTACAAAAATGAAACACACTAGACTTCTGAGCATTTATACCTCCGACCACGGCACAGGTCTTTACACAGGTTGGACGCAGTGCTGAAGGACCGTCTCCAGAGCCGCAGTCCTTTACCATCATTCAACATCTACCCAGTTATCACGAGCTCACACAGCAGCAGCTGTTAAATCTTCACAACAAACTCACACCAACACAAAAACAGTTCGATCCTGTTGTCAAATTTGCTGACAACGGTTAGGTAAAGTTAGCTGTGTGATATCTGGTAAAGTAGAATGTGATAAACTTAAAGGAGCCAGTATCTGTGTTACACAGCATGTCTCCAGTATTTCCACCATTCAGCATCAGGCAAAGCAAACACCATAACCAGTGGCGATTGCTCTAAGACTGCAAGGGAAGCTCAGCTTCCCCTAAAATGTCAAAAAATAAGTGGTCAAATATGTACTGTTGTGTTTACATTTCATTGACTAAATATGCGCTAGAACGCGTTCAACTTTGGTTCAGAATCAGCTACTTATCACAAGTCACTGACGCGACTTTCTTCTCATTCATTCCCGTAGCGTCACAGTGCATTAAACAGTGGAAGCTCAGCGTCCAAAGACTTCAATGGGGAAGCATAGAGTGGGTTGTTCCACTGCAGCCAAACTAGACAGTCATTGGGTAAATGCTCGGTTTTGTCCCGCCCTTCGGACGCTCAGCATCTCTGGGGGTCTATGGGGCAGTGGGCTGGCCTCAGCTGGCCTGGACGCTGGGCTTCTGCATGATGATTGGATGATCTGTCTGAGGCTGAATCCCTTTTTGATTGACAGCAAAATGAGCGAATCAGCGATCTTGAAATATAAACCACCACCGGAACATTTTTCAAATTTCATTCCGTTGTTCCAAGTTGATCTGGAGACTTTTCCAATCGTCTTTGTGACTTTTTCTTTGTTAAAAACGATTAGCGACAAATCTAGCATCTTTTTCTGGTGTTATTGGAGACTGTACTTGTGTTTGGAGACTCTGACTTCTGTCGCTCTGCAGTTACTGTCCCTAACGAGCAGCGGGTGCTGCTGTGAGCCCCTCCACCGTCCCAAAGCACTCACAGGCGGTCACACTAGCCTCGCGCAGCAGCCCCAGCTAGCGAGCGAGCTAGCAAGCTGCACATAATGGCAGACAATTTGAATATTGTCGACTTTTGGCGAAGCCATTTGATAGTCTTCCTTATGAGGAGAAAACAGCAGGGCAGATCAACACCTCAGACTGATTTGGTGCAAAGGGTGGGGAAAAGTAACAGGTCTTTTCACTCACCTGAAAATCTTTGAGGTGTGTTCTGCTGTGGTTCTATGGCATGAGTGTGGTTGAAAAACAGCTTCAATTAAATGCTCCTTTTACAAGTTACTGCCTCGCTACAATATGACAACTTTTATGATGTAAACTTAAAGTGAGCTTCCCCTGTTTGAAAGACCAGCAGCCGCCACTGACCGTAACATGTATTTTGCCTTCTACCTTTTCATCTGAGTATTCATTGACTATTTGTCTTCATCATGCTTCAAGTTATTTTTATTCCTCCTCTGAGCTCAGTTAATGTTTTCCTCCCCCTTTGTTCATCTGGGCTGAAGATGCATTACGAAGGAGCCGCTCATCCAAGAAATGTACATCGATGATTCATCCTAACCTATTTTGCTGTACATCACGGCTACAAGCATTAAAACTAAATTCTTCAACAGAACAGAATTGATATATGAAGATGCCAAAGTGATTCAGTCAAATATGTCACACCGTAAGTAATCCCCTGTCTGTCGTGTTCCTCGATGGTTAATATGGTAGAATCATTTGACACTTGGACTCTTTACTGCTGCCTGCAAAGTGGAAATCTAGGAAATCTAACTTTCTGTGACTCTATCAGTGAACTGAAGGAGAAATTCATCTGCTTCTCTCTCAGCAGGGAGCTCAGAGGCTCTGACCAGCAGCAGCCTGAAGGCACAGCGCCTGGTTGTTGGATCCTTGGCAGACACACAATGAATGACGCACCAGAATTGGCCCCGATACATTACCACTTTCAGGGGCCAACACTGGGCCCAAATCTGGCCCAGAGTCAAACCTGGCAGCCAGATTTGGTTAAATTTTAGAGATGAACACAGCACGCTACCCAGAGAGCAATTTGGTGAGAGGAAAATTCTCTGAGGCCTCGTTTACACCTGCTGTTAACAAGCGTCTGATGCGGCTTTAAAATGAATGTGACTCCATCAACACACCTTAAATTTCAGCATGAAAACTTTGACCATTCCAATAGTTTTTATTGTCTCTCTTGGATGACAGACACTGCACAAAGCTGCTATTTTTAAATATCCCATGGAGAGAGACTCTCACTGCAGCCTGTTCTATTTTGTTCTGAAAATGTGGGCGTGCAGCCTCGTTCTGTGGACGATAAACCAGGTGCAGACTTCCATCTGTGTCACCGCTGATGAGGAAATACAGCGAGTGCTGGACGGAGCAGTGAGTGACAACAACCCCGCCCACATTTAAGAGGACTGTCTGAACAGACCGAGGGTCTAGGTACCATGTCTGAAGGGTTACTGCTGGTTCCAAAGGTGCTGGACTGAAAGGGTTTGGTGGAGATGGGGCTTACTTGTTGCAGTTGGTGGTTATGGAGCTAATTTCACTTCTTACTGGTCTGGTGTGTCAGATGCAGAACGAGCTCAAACTCCACACCCTGATCTCTTTAAATGAAGCTCAGCATAAGCTCAATCAGGAGGAATTTCTTTATTCTATATCCATTCATTCTTTCTCTATCCCACCACTTCCTCCAGTCAGCTGATTATGGTTGTTCCCTCTCCCTGTTAGCCAACCAAACTTTGCCACCCTCTCCTTCAGCCATTCATGTTGCTGCTGCCAAACTTTCAATCTGTTCTCCTCTCTGCTCCTGTCAGCTGTTGTTCTGGATGATCACCGTGTCCTCCTCCACCTCATTCACCTCCAGTCACCTGATCCAGAGCCCAGGACGAGCTCATCAAAAGCTCACTCCTCTTCACTTCCAGATCCTCAGCTCCCGCTTCATCTCATCTCATCATCACCACCAGTTTCTAGACTCCACAGGGGGGGGGGTTATAATCTACTACGTCTTCACCACCCTCCTGGAGTATATGACATCACGATGGGGTCTGATCGACAAAAGACTTTTTCATACAAAGACTTCATTTTCAAAGACTTCTCATACTTGCGTGCACATGTAGATGGATAATCTTTTCAGTCAGAACAAGTCTCTCCTGATAGAGGTTATTTTAAACTTAGGATAAAGGAAGTGGTCACAGCTCACTGCAACTGCTTCAAATAACAAACAAACTCTAGACTCCATAATGCTGCCTTAATGCACTCTAATATCTGTTGCATTCTGACAGAGCAGTTGTCGCTGTTGTGATTTGATGTTGTTGTCCTGTTGGTTTTTATGCTGCTATGTGACTCTGTCTTGGCTGTCTCACATGCACAAGAGTTTTTAATCTCAATGTACTTATATATTGTACATTGCACGCTTGTATCTGCACTACTCTAACTTTGTTTTGCAATTGCTGCACAACAATTTCCCTCAGGATGAAAGACGTTTTATCTTATCTCATTAATTGATGTTATAATGTTACATGACACTAACATTAAAGTGATTCAGGACAGGATGTTCAAGACTACAAACACATGTGAACCACATCTATTGCAGCCTGACGGTGCACAGCTCCAGTGTGGGTGTTACATGTCAGACTGAGACTGGTGGCTTCACGCCAGGTGAGACTTTCACACCTTTAACAAGACGAGGGGTGTATGGAAGAAGTGGTTTTCTCTCCTCAGAACGATAAAGTGTCACACCACATATAGACCCAATTCTCATCTCAGCAAGTCGACACAACAGTCCTGAAGCCCCTTATATTTCTGAGCCATACAGTTCCTGATGCAAACCTCTTAAAGAATACAAACTTTTCTAAGTAACAACAGGTTGAGTTTTTACCTGATTTAACCTGACGCAGGTTCGAAAGTTGCGAGACCAGTTTAATCATACATTTTTGTCATAAATCAAAACTTTGGCTCAGAGTTGGTTTGGAGAGAAAACAAAATATGTGCAAAAGAAGCCAGTAAAACTGTGATTGCAGCAAGTTTCCCTCTCCGTCTGCATCAGATTATTGATTTAATTTTTGTCTTCGGCAAGCACAGTTTCCCTGAGATATCAATACTTTACTGAAGCCCTTCATCTCGTCTCTTATATAAAATATATGATTTATCCAGTACAGTATTTTTGCAGTTTTGCAAAGCTCAGTGGGAAGAGCATAACACTGATACTGTCAGGACTCCAAATCCCCTCATCATCCTCATATATTAAAAATGTTTCCACTCAAAGCAGTAACATGAATCAATAAAAAGATGAACCAGAAAATCTGATGGATGTCAGAATATTTGTAATAAAGTGTGAAAGGGCCTCTGCTGTGAGCAACCTGTGGTGCACCGTCAGTGTTCAGGGCCAGAGGTAAAAGCATATTGTCTTTCAACAAATATGAAATAAGTCAAACTGATTCTAACACAAATGTAAATACATTATATGGGGACGCTAAGGAACGCTTCTGTTGGTACCATCCACAACTTGAACTGAACTCCTGAACTGAACTCAACTGCTTGGTGGAAACGGGGCTCATGTCAGATGCTGCTGGAAGTGTCACCTGATCATCACACTTGCAAAAACCTGAGTCAGTCATTTAGATAAAATGACGTCGGTGAGATTTTCCCCCTGATTATCTGAACTGACAGAGTTGTTACCTTGAAGGCAGAACCTCTGAAGTGTCCCTGAGCAAGACACTGAATCCACACCAGCCCCGAGATCCCCATCTGTAGCCAACCATGACCTGCGAAGAAGAGCAAGAGAAAAGAGGACTGTCCAACATGGATAAATAATGAATTCTCCTGAAAGCATTTATGATGATGCTCCAGGTCTGCCTGTGTATCTTAAAGGCAGAATGACACACTGCATGGCTGACAAATACCACCCTCACCCTGTGTGTCATCACTGTCACTCTGTCCTGTCTCCAGGTGTTGGCGATGAAGTGCATTCATCTTTCCTTTTTATGCTTTGGCTCCTCTGACTAAGTGCCCCCTCGTAACCCCAGCGCTCTGCCATCTTCCATCTTCACTGATGAAAAGGTGAGAGAGTGCCGCGCTCAGTCCCACCTGATGCCCCCCCATCATCTTTAAGTGGTTTTAGAGCCACTTGTGTCGTGTTTTAGGAGAAATATCACTCTGACAGAAGAAAAAAGGACGTCAGTCCTGACGTGTCCGTCCTCAGACTCAACTGACAGATGTCACTTTAAAGTTACAGGGCGAGGAGATGACGGCTGCGTCTGTTCTGACCATGTTGGAAAAACAAGGGAAAAATCTGCACCGCCTTTTTAACCCTTTGACCTCTGATTTACTCTGAGTTTTCTGGGTAATGGCTGTTATCACATAGAATATACTACAGTCTCTGTCCTCCTCATGGGCTCATTACTGTATTAATATTATTCACAAATGTGTCCGCAGAGCTGTGATACTGTGTCTTGATCCACATGTGTGACCTCAGCTTTGTGAATGTGTACAGGAATCTGGAATGTGTATTCAGATGTGCAAGTTTACCAAGATGAATGTGCACACATCTGCAAATCTGTGCACCGATTTGTAAAAAACCTGTACGTACAAGAATCTGCAAATCTGAGTTTTTTTCAGGGGACACACTCTGACAATTCAGATCCAGTGATAAGTCGAGAAAATGTTGGTACGCCTGGTTCTGCTCAAGCAGCAACTTCTGCTAGTACACTTCAATGTAGTACACTATGTGCACTACGTACTTCTTGTGTGGTGCACTAATTTCATCAGAGTAGTGTTGTCTGCTATTTTGCACTTACCGGAAGTGATGACAGCTTTTTTTTTAACTGCCTCTTCTTCCTCAGCGCTGGATGAGCTGGGAGTGAGACTGGGTTGCCATTTCACTCTGCCATCATTGTTTTGGTCGCTCTCGTTTCCCTGTGGAATTTCTTCAGTGAGGAGTGTCAGCCTGGCAGCGTGAGCCCATGAGCCTGCGACTCAAGTGGAACTGATGACTTTGGGAGCCCTGGTAGCTCAGCTGGTGGAGCACGTACCCTTAAAGGTTCAGTCCTTATCGCAGCAGCCTGAGTTTGATTCTAGCCCAGGCCCTGTGCTGCATGTCATCCCTTCTCCTCCTCCTCTCCCAGCCTGTCCTGTCTCTCTTCAGCTTCAGCAATCTAACAAAGGCAAAATACCACACAATAATAAAGGGCTGTTTTTAAAAATCTTAAAGCTACAGCAAACACTTCACACATTAATGAAAAGCCATTTCAGATTTTTGAGTACATGTTTTCATATTCTTTGTAAATTTAGAGAAGGCACACATTCACAACTCTGAGTACACACGCAATGATTGAGACACAGTTTTATAACTCTCTGCACACATCTGTATATGATATTGTTATAATCACACCACTGCATTTAGAAAGAGGATAAATTCACTTAAAGAGGCAACAGATAGCATCTTTTCCTAAAAATATCATTATGAAAATAATGTGGGTTGCACAGGGTAGTGGCCAAAAATCTGCTTTACGGCAGGAAACGCGTAATTTATTGCAAAATTGGTCGGTCAGCCAATCAGGGACTGGAGCTGGTCCTTATGAGGAGTTGGGCATGAGATAGTTGAGTCACGAGCACAATGGCAGACGGACAAAGTTTGGAGACAAGTGAAAAACGGCCTAGCAAAAGAAAAGGAGCTCCTCTGTGTGAGGAGGCAAAGAAGAGCAAAAAGGAGAGTGATAAAAGAAGAGGAAAAACAAGAGTAAACCTCAGTCAGGCGTTCAAGAGATGGAGGGAGCTCCGTGACCAAAGAGGCTTCAAAACCCATGTCCAGCTAGCTTTCTTTCTAATGGATCAGTAAGTAACACGGCTAAATGTTAGCTAGACCAGAGAGGACTGTACTGTACTGGCTGCTAGTTCATTCCTAGCTGGCCAGCATCGCAAATCGCCGCAACCAGGGAGCGGGTAGCGAGTGTTGGTCGGCTGACATCCTGGTTGCCATTCTACGGCAGCCCTCGGACAGTGATACCCCCCTCCCTTCCTTCTGTTCTCTTCTCACGGAGGCAGCTATCCACGGACATCGCCCAGCTAAGTTACGCCCAGCTAAGTGAACACTGGACTTTGTTTCCCATTCAATTTGAGCTCCAACCGGCCGCATGGTTTCCATACGGTACCGTTTATCCTAGAATGGGGACTGTTTACATGTACATATTGGAATAATTTACTGTGGATTGTTTGTACTGTACACTGTAGAGTGTCCACACACCTTCTCATTCTACATATACATAGAGGTATACTGGTGGCTTTACAGCCTACATTTTATTTAATTTATAGAGTCTAATAGAGTCATATTATTGATTATCTCTGATCCCTACGTTCAATTTGGTCGTTGCGACAGTGCGAAGCAACACCACTGACGCTAGGTGGTGCCAAGCTAAAAAAAAAACCCGAATCCTATCTGTTGCCTCTTTAAAGG
This sequence comes from Epinephelus moara, assembly GCF_006386435.1. Classification (NCBI taxonomy): domain Eukaryota; kingdom Metazoa; phylum Chordata; class Actinopteri; order Perciformes; family Serranidae; genus Epinephelus; species Epinephelus moara. Next base: position 40,938,572 of record NC_065525.1, on the reverse strand, counting down.
CGCTGTATGTAAGAATGTGGCCAAAACGGTTACTGCACTCAAATTCAAAATACTGCCGCGAGTCGTGTCCACCACCCCTCCCCTACAGATTCGAGGTTGCTGGACAGCGGCACACTGGAGACTGATTTGTTTGCCCACAGGCGGCTGCCGTGGCAGGGCCGTGTCACTGCGTCCGTGATCTTCAGTTTTCCAGCGTACCGTTGGAGCAAGTCCGGCTTCTCTGCTGCTAACGCTGCTGCTGGGATACAGCTGAGGAGACTGCTAATGCTATGTACTGGGACACTGCTAATGCTGCTTGCCGTGCTGCTGTAGCTCAGTCGTAACTGTAACTGATGCTGAGACTCTACTGACTGCGTGACTGGTAGACGGCGGTGGGTGGCGCAACAGGCCAAAACAGATATTCAAAACATAAACATGATTTGCGGCCGTAAAAAATTTTTTTAAATGAGAATATTCTGGCCGTACTATTGTTGTCGGTGAGATCAGTATGTTATATGAACATTATTCCTTAGTCTCTGTGACATATTAGGAGGATTTTACGACTATTTGCTTTAGATTTCTTACATATAGCTGCTTTAATGGCCACAATATTTGGACACTCCTGTCCACTTTTTTTTTGTTATGGTTTGGTGATGTTTTTCATTGTTTGGGCAAGGCTCCTTAATTCAGTTCATTAATTATTCATGGAGCCTATCCCAGCTGACAGTTGGCGAGAGGTGGGGTCCACCCTGTACAGGTCGCAGACCATCACAAGGCTGACACATTAGCCTCTTTTTGGTTTAGGGCCTGAATACATGTTAGACCCGCTACAGTATAAATCATCAGGACCTCTCAGGTCTTCAGGGACAGATCTGCTTCATGTCAAGAGTCGAGACTAAACATGGAGAAGCAGCGTTTAGTTTTTATGCTCCACATTTCTGGAACAAACTCCCAGAAATCTGCAGCTCTGCACCAACTCTCACTTCTTTGAAATCAAGACTGAATACTTTTCTGTTTGTTGCTGCCTTTTGTTAAATTGAATATTTATCTATTTCTTACACTGCGCTGTAACTTTTATTTGTGTATTTCATACCTGTTTTAGTATATTTTAACTTTTTATTTTCTATTCTCTAATTCCTTCATGCATTGCTTTTAAAAGCCCTTTGTTTCTTTTCCAGCTTGTCTTGATGCTTTTGTTGTTTTATGTAAACCACTTTAAATTGCTTCATTGTTGAAATGTGCAATGGAAGTAAACTTGTCTTGCCTTTTAAGGCCCTGACACACGGTGAGCAGATTATTTTTCTCTTTAGCAGAAACGTTTCCTGATGGTTTGTGTTATTGTTCACTGCCGCACGGCAAATATGCTCTGATTGTGTTGTTAATGTGCTAACTGGTTAACAAGCATCAAGACGCTCTCAGGACGGGAGTGATGTTTTGACAACATGTTGTGTGTGTGTGCGTCCCACAACAAGAGATAAAAAAAAGTAGCTGTTAGCAGTTAGCAGCTAACTCAACCAATGAGGTCCAGGAGCTCCTTACCCTCCGAGCAGAGGACGAGATCAGCCGCCATATAACGCTAAATGATTGTTATTGACATTTGATGGCATTGTTATTGTTTATAAAGAGCTGCTGACACATATGTTATATGTCACACTAGAGGCTGACAGTGTTGTGTTACATGTCACACCTCTTTGATTCTGTGTAAAAATGCAAAAGGTGGCGTAAAGATGGGACTTCATTGCAGCTCTATAGCGCCATCTGTGTGTAAAAGGACAGAGAGAGACAGACAACTGTTCACACTCACATTCACACCTACGGGCAATTTAGAGTCACTACTGAACCTGCATGTCTTTGGACTGTGGGAGGAAGCTGGAGCACCTGGAGGAAACATAAAAACTCCCTTTATTTCAATGAAGGGAAATTGTGTAATATTTTAGACGACACTGTACGTCCAGTTTTAGGAATACTGCCTCCTGTTTCAACATGACAACATCTTCCCAGTTTGGTGTTGAAAAATTTGAGTGGCCTGCAAAGAGCCCTGACCTCAACCTCCTTCCAACACCTCTGTGGTAAACTTGAACGACATCTGCAACAAAGTCCCTGCAGCCATGTGCAAAATCTTGTAGTAAGCCTGAACAGAAGCTCAGAGGTTGTTGTGGCAGCAGATTAATGCCCTTGTTTTTAGAGATGTGGAACAGTCAGTACTTTTGGACATGTGATGTACGACCTTAGCTTATATCTCTATTAAAGCTTAGCAACGTATCAACATGTGGAGAGACAGAGATCCCTGTGGTGTCAGTAAAGGCAGTGTTAATTATTAATTATCACCCTTGTTATGTAGATGTCACACACACACACACACACACACACACACACACAGGATGTCGGTAAAGACACCACAGAGTGTATGATCCATACATACCTACATACATGTGCATCTGCTTTTGTCTAATTTTGATCAAATAAAGGGAGTGTCCCTTCAGAATGTTTTGCACTTTAACCAGCAGATGGCGCAATGACCCAGCACTTTATTTCTGATTTCTGTTTCTCTGTAGAAAGTCAAAGTCTTGATGCACACCATTTTGCCAAACTATGTGGACAAGGCCGGGCACAGAGTTTCAGTTCATCCCAGAGATGTTGGAGGAGGTAGAGGTCGGGGCTCTGTGCAGACACTCAGGTTCTACTGAAATAAAGCGGGAAACCATTTCATGTTCACAGTGAGAGGAATATTACTGTGTATGCTATCACTTTGTGCTGCAGCATTTAGACCTCACTCAGGGGCTTCCACATGCTTTTGTTATGTCAGCAACGGTTGTAGTGTTGTGTGTGTACAGCAATATAAAGAAAATCTCATCATCTAATATCATTGTATGTCATAAATAAATAAAGTGTGTGTGTGTGTGCCTCTGTGAGAAGTGTGTACTTAGTGTCTCTGTCACTGAAGCAAATGATCCTGTGCTGCCATCTAGTGGACGTATGCAGAGTTACCTATTTTTAAATCTTAGGCCTCAAACTTTTTTTTATAATTTTACCAGATTACACATTGAACTCAGCTACATATTCATATTTCAGCTACCCTGTCGGCACGCAAACAGTTTGGAGAGACAGGCTGGAGTCCAACATAGAAGTCAAGCAGTCTGATGCTGTGAAGGTGTTAACAATAAAATGTATTTTAGCCACCTAAAGAAGTCCCACCTGGAGCCTCCACTAGCTCACCTGGTAAAGCAGGTGCCCCATGTACAAAAGGCGATGTCCTTTGATTCCAACCTTTGACTCCACTGAGAAAGACAGTAATTTAAGCTCGCTGAACACAGGAGCTGCTGGTCGACTGCTGCCTCCATCAGTGAGTCTGTCTTATTCTTTGACTTTGGTGTTTCTCCTCTGTTCAGCCAGGATGTTGTGGAGAGGGTGGTTGACATTGTCCTTTATGGCTTGCAGCTTCTTCCATGTGCACCCTTTCACAACAGCTCACAGTGAGTCCAGCCTCCTGCCCAGCACTGAGCTGGCCTTTTTAACAAGCCTGTCCAGATGTCTGCTGTTTTTGTCTGTTATGCTGCTTCCCCAACAGACTGCAGCATAAAACAGGGCACTCGCCACCACAGTCTGATCGAGCATGGACAGCAAATCCAAATCCTCCTGAGGAAAACGAGGCGGTTCTGCCCCTTCTTATGCAGAGCATCTGTGTTCACAGACCAGTCCAGCTTGCTGTCCAGGAGCACACCAAGTATTTCTAGTTCTTATGCAGACTGGCTGGCAGGGTGGTTTTGATCTTCTTAGTCTTGCTCTCAGCTCCTTAGTCTTGGTGGTGTTCAGGAGGGCGCAGATCTTATTGCTCCGGTCACTGAAGGCCGCCTCCAGGTCCCTATACTCCCCCTCCTGTCCACTTCGCACACATGCCACAACAGCTGCCACAGTAAGCGTGCACTTAAACTGATATTGATTATTTTCAGGTGGGACTTTTTTTAAGTAGTTAAACTACATTTTGTTGCAGCCACCGTCAACAGCAGTTCACTGTTTAGCTTCCATGCCAGACTCCAAACTGTGGGCATGCTGACTAGTGTATGTATCACACTGACTAAGGATAAGTTCCTCCTACAACCTCACTCCAAAAAATCCAAACTATCCCTTTAAAGTGAGCAAATACATGATTTAGACAAACTCTTTCTGTATTAGTCAGACACTGGATGACACTTTCTTGTATCCGCCCCTCTCTCAGCCCTCGTGCATGTGCTCCCGTATATATTTATGGTGTGTATGAACTACCTGGAGGTGTAAGCCAAACACAGTCTTGTCAGATATATGTTCCACTGCAGGGCCCGCCGGGGCCGCCGGGGAGCCGGGCTACAGGGCTGTAGTTTGGATTGGCCACCTCGCAGCAGGAGCCTTCTCCCTCCCTGTCAGCTCTCATGTGGAGGAGACATTCATCTCTGTGGAGGCAACAGGATTACAGCTCCATGAATACTGTCTCTCTGTGGTCCCATTTCTGAGGCTGAGAAAAAAGTAGCTTTTCATATGCAGCGCTGTTTTTATGAGATTGTTGTTTGATGTTAAAGTGGATGTGACACCTTTGAAAAGCTGTTTGTTTGCTCCGGGGACAAAACAGAGCTCTGAGATATTTCAGTGCAAACTAATGTGCTGTTTTCCTCAGACTTCATCTCAAACTGAATCACACCTTCATTTTTCTCTTGCTTTGATAAAAGTGAATAAAACAGGAACAGATAACTTCTGATTATTTGAGACAAGCTAATGTGAATTTATTCATTCACTTGTTCACACAGACTTTTGTAAACAAGAACATTTTAAATTAAACTCTTGTCACTCTTCCTCAAAATCTTACGGACCACTGCAACAACATTAAAGGCCTCTGTTAGTGAACTGTATTTATTATATTACACACAACAACCAAAATTGTTTTTTGAGGGTAACTTTGGTGTTTTTTAACCTGGTCTCGTTTTTCCCATATATTTGTGTCTGCGTGACTGATTGGAATAACAGTTTTGAAATTTGGTCATTTGTGTGCCATCAATTTATGTCCACTAACAGTGTTTGTTTGACTGAGATTGTTATTCTGAGTGTCTGACAACATTATGAAAGGATCTCTACAGAGATAGAGCTTTGTGTTAAAGAGTAAGATCCTTTTTGTTTAACCAGAAACAGCCCTGAAATCACCATCACCAAACCCACCAGACTACATTTAAATAAACAGTATTTCTATCAGCGTAAAACATGCTTCATTCAAAGATGACAGAAACAAAATGAAACTCACAAAAACATCTTGGTTCCTCTTTCCACTGTTCCAACAATCACCAACTCTACTTTGGTTGAGATTAACCCTTAATTCACCCCAGTTAGATGTGAACACATGCTGCCTCTATACACGTTTAAATTATTGTTAATTTAACAAAAAGGATTTCACTCCCAAACATGTCCATCTCTGTAAGGACCCTTCCCATAATGTTGTTGGACACATATAATCTGAGTCTGTCAGTGACACAAACAAACACTGTTGGTGAACATGAATTAACAGTCAAACGTCCTGAGTGGTTAAATTGCAGCCTGTTTCACTGCTGCTCGCTGCAGCTCTCTCACTTAGTACTAGTGCAGTTTCATTGTTGTTCGCATTCATCACTTAAAGACAAAATATGGAAAAAAGGGTCCAGGTTGAAAAATACTGTAGTGACCCTTTAAAGGGATAGTGCACCCAAAAATGAAAATTCAGCCATTATCTACTCACCCATATGCCGATGGAGGCTCAGGTGAAGTTTTAGAGTCCTCTCATCACTTGCAGAGATCCAAGGGGAGAGGAGGTAGCAAGACACCTCCATCTAATGGAGGCTGACGGCGCCCCAGATTCAAACGTCCAAAAACACATAATTGAAACCACAAAATATCTCCATACTGCTCGTCCGTAGTGATCCAAGTGTCCTGAAGCCCCGACATAAAAAGTTGTTTGAAAAACGTCATTTGAACTCTGTTTTTAGCCTCATTGTAGCCTGTAGCTCTGACTGCCTCTCTGTACACTGAGCTCACGTGTGCACGCTTACCAGCAAAAGCACGTGAACACACATGAAGGCGGTGCCCATGTCTCACGGTCTCGCGCAAGCTCTGTGGCCTGCACAACTTTTTATGTCGGGGCTTCAGGACACTTGGATCACTACGGACGAGCAGTATGGAGATATTTTGTGGTTTCAATTATGTGCTCTTGGACGTTTTAATCTGGGGCGCCATCAGCCTCCATTAGGTGGAGTTGTGTTGCTACCTCCTCTCCCCTTGGATCTCTGCAAGTGATGTGAGGCGGTTTGTCCAATAAAGGCAAAAATGCCAAAAATAAAAAATAAAAAATACAGAAATGTCCCACAAATTGCAAAAGATATAATAGATTTAGAATATAATTTTAAAAAAAAGTGACAGAGAAAAACTATGTTTATATTTATTACATTTTAAATTATGTTAAAGAATTATTAAAATCTTTAAGCACTCTGTCCAGGTCATTTTTTGTTTGTTTGTTTTTAACTTGATTTCTTTTTACTTTTACTTATTTCTTGATAATTTTTGAGTAATTCCGTGTCTCATTGCTTTCTTCCTATGTTTTTAAAAGAACTCTACCCAGTTTGCTCAGGTTTCAAAGGGTTAATGCATGTTTAGGTCCTGTTTGTGCATGTGTGTGTATTTCAGGCCTGTGTGTGTGTGTCAGCAGAGGGAAAAATGGAATTCCCCCTCTGGTATTGATAAAGTATATCTTCCTCTTCTTCTAATGTTAACACTCAGCCTCGTATCATCACATCACTCAGTCCACCAGGCGACAGCAGCCTGCTGCACAACACAAAAACCAAAGACTTGAAACAACAGTTATATTCAGTTTCCCTCTAATCTAACTAACAAACATGAAGACAACTCTCTGCACCTCAGCGTGTTGAACTAAACAAACACTAAGCAGAGAAAAGAGCTCTGCTGGTGTCAGTTTGAGGACAGTCAGTTAATTAGCTGCTCAGCTGCAGCATGTTGAACAACATGTAAACATACCTGCAGACGTCACTCTGGTCCTTTTAGATGCTGCTGTGATCCTCACTCTTTTACACCACCGCTGACACCACAGTGTGCACACGGCTCGAGCACTACAGCAGGTCTGTGAGTGTCTGGTGTCCTGCAGGGGCTCAGCCTGCCAGCTGCTGTCAATCAAACACCAACACAGCTGGTCTGATGAAAAAGGAGCATTTCTGATATTTTCCCAAAGACCTGTCTCTTTGTTTTAATCATTACAAAACTATTAACAATGCATTTGAAACAACTGTGACATCATATAACCAAAAAAACAGCATAGCAGCCGTGGCAGCTAGTGATCAGGCAATGTGCATATTAGCTGCCACACATTAAGAGAAAGCTCTGCAGGAAAAGAAGCATAAAACGTCACATATTATTAAAAAAGAAGTCATGTAGCTTTTGCAATAATTTATCTTTTTCGTGAAGTCATGAAGTTTAAATTCGAGGATCCAGAGTCGCTTCATTTTACCCCCATCAGTGGAGCTTTATGATGAATCCACCTCAGCTGAAACAGGCAGAGGACAACAGCAACAGACCTCTGCCTCCAGTGACATCACTTATCAAGAGAAGAGAAGGCCCAAAGGCAAAACTGTCCCTAGTTCGTATCACCCCCCCTTGAAGATCCGCATATTTATTTGAAACCAACAGCGACAAAAAAGCCTTTCTCTATATAGCTATTTAGCGTAGCCTCGGTCGGGTCGGACACAGCGGAAGTCAGCAAACCAGAATAGAGCACCCGCAGGCGGAAGTAAGTCTGCACGCCCGCAGCGGCCCGCAGCCATTAAACCACAGAAGAAGAAGGAGCCCTGTTTACAGAGTGTTCTTCGAGTAAGCGGTACGGTGCTGAACATATAACAGTTTTACCAGATGTATCTATAAGGACTTGGTTGTACTTTCGATGTCATGGCGGATAAAGAAGGAGCACCATCTCAAAGAAAAAGAACAGGAGAACAGAAGAAGGCTAAACGGGACAGTGATAGGGCTCGAGCCCAAACGCGTGTAAACCTCGGTCGGGCATTCACCAAGTGGAGAGAGCTGAGAGATTTGAAAGGTTTTAAAACTGATCCCGAGTTGGCCCTTTTCCTAATCGACAGGTATGTAATTTTTGTTTTTATTTAGAGAATATACCGCAACTTGTTAGACGTTGTTTCACTTCAATATATGACGACATGGAAGTTATAAGCAAGCTAAATGTAACGTTAGCTGATGTGAACCGCTTTTGTCTCGTAACGTTACAACAAAATTATCTGTGACTGTGACCATGAACACAAATACACAGCAGGCAGTTGTCCTCAGTTTATAAGAAATTCAGAGCGACACCAGAACATTTATGATTTTCCTCTCGCTCTCCAAAACAAATGCATGCGGTAATTGCCGGTTGCAGTCGAGATTTTATGAATGAAGCCGAATGCCAGCTGCAGTCGGAATTTTACGACACCAGGCTGTGGGTGTTATACCGCTTCGACCAAAGGGGGCGCTATAATCAATGAAAACGTAAAGTTCCGCACAGCTGCTTTAAGTTTGAGGAAGTTTTGATGTCTTGTTCTGTCTGTCTTCAGCCTGCTCAGACCAGGTCAACAATGCACTTTGCACTTTAATTGGTAGACACACACCAACAGAGATTACAAATAAAAACCGGAAAAAAGTTCCAATAATTACTCAAAGACAACACGGTGAATTCTGATGTGAATTAAAAAAGGGCCACAGTCTGCCCTCAGGAGCACAGCTGTGCTGTAAACTCCGCACATTCTCAGATGAGTCTCCTGTCGGGAAAAACTCCTGTGGATTCTCTGCTCTCACCAGACTGTCAGTACTTAATGGGGAGATGACTGCTCTGACAGGAAATGTACAGAGACATTGTGATTGGCTTGTTACCAGCTTCTACTTTACCCATTATCCATGTCTGAGAATAGTTTTTTCCACATTCACTTCTTTGTGTCCGTGTTGAACCTGCGTTCATAACGCCCCCGCTGCCCCAAAAATAACAATAAAACGTTTGCTGCTGCTCCGAACAGACCGACCTGAGCACAGGTCTATACAATCAGCACAGTGTCAAGATTGGAGTCACCAATTCAGTATCTGACCAAATGTCTCCCCTTCTGTTCCTGAGATATGACGTTAAAATAAAGTATATAAAATTAAATTAAATTAAATTAAAACATGATGATGTCACAGTCAAACTGACCTTTGACCTTCGTTATTTTATCCTGTCAGACATTTGTGTCAAGTTTTGTCATAATTAGCGTATGAATTCTTGAGTTATGGCCAAAAACATGTTTCATGAGGTCACAGTGACCTTTGACCTTACGGCCGAAATACACAGGGCAAGGTGAGACAGCAGTCTCCAGTCCTCTGTCAGATAATGTCTCTCACAGTTGGATGGTAGTTTTGTCGAGCTAAGTGTGTCCAGTGTTTGATTTTTCAGCAGAGTGGGTTTAGCGTTAGCTTGGCCGCCAGTGTGAGGTGAGCCCTCATGTTTGTCGTATTCCCAGAGTATTTTTTTCTCATTTAACACTGCTTGCAAATCAGATGTCATATCTAAGTCATCCTTTCCTTCTGTGTTCAAAAATCCAAAATTAGTCCAGATGTTTGATCTAAACACCGTGTGTATTTGCAAAAATTGATAATATATATAATAATAGATTGATACCTGGCATTCGTGTATCGCTACAATATCGCCAGGCAAAATATTTTGAGCATATCACCAAAAAATATTTTTCCCCCACCTCTAACAGTTAATAGTTTAATGACACTGTCGCAGCCGTGAGTCTCTGACTTTTTGACACTCCTTCAGAGCGGCAGCCTCCAAGTGATGTCAGTCAAAGCTTGCGTCCAGCAGGGAGATGACATCAGTGATTAGGTCATAGTCAGTTAGATTCTCCATTGGTCACGGTGGATTGGACTACATTTACCAAGGGACCTGGCCTGCAGCGCTCTCACTGCTGACACATGTGCCCCAGACGTGTTTGAGTATATTCACACACACATTTTAAAATATACTGTATACAAACACATGATGCACATTAACACACTTCAGACAGAGGGCACACACACACACACACACACACACACACACACAGCTCCATCACCCTCACACACACACACACACTTATGTTTCGCTGTGACGTCTGTGGTAACTGGACACCTGCTCTCTCCTGCCCTGACTGACAGGCAGCAGTCGAGTCCAGATTCGCTCCCAGCTCTTCCTAATTGGATTTGTGAGGCATCCTGCCACAGGCCTCTAATAGCCTCTCGTAAGCCGCCTCAGGCCTGCTGTGGACCACTTCCTCCCCGCGCTGAGAATAAGGGACCTCCTGAAAGGCATTTTTGGCTGCACACCCTGATTCCTCAGAGCTATTAGGCACTTGTAGATTTTGAGGGGTTTTGACAACAATGTCAGAACAACAGAATGTGTGGTGGAAAAAAGGAAACAAAGAGGGGTACGAGGTTGAAGCTTTAGGACGGGCCGAGCCACTGCCAGCTGATTATGGTTTGAAATTTTGGAAGTGTACCTCAGACGCTCCAGGACATTACTTCAACTGACTTCCTGTACAAGCCAGAGTTTAACTTTCAAACCCACATCAGGAAATCAGCCTTTTCTGAATTCACCTTGAGAAATATGCAGAACCCTTCAGAGGCCCAAAACAATCGGCAGAATAAATGTTGGGATGAACATTTCTGCAAAACACAGATACGTTACATTTTTTATGTGGCGGATATGTTGAAACTTTACAATTCTTTCAATAACTGTGGGGTTAATGTGTGGTTAGGTTTAGGCACAAAAACCACTTGGCTGTGGTCAAGAAAAGAACCATGTCCTGGCTTAAAATACCGCACAATCTCAGCAGGAAACGAGCATTGTCTCAGTAATAAAACAGCCTCTCTAAGTGGGACTAACCGGCCAGGAAACACAGCGATGTCTCAGTAAAACACAACCTCTACTTGTGGCACTATCTCGGTGGAAAACATTAACAGGTCACTAAACAAATACCTGACTAAAGAGCCACTGGGAGACCAGGGACAGGCCGATAAAACTCAACAGGTTTTGTCGTTTGTCATGTCTCGAACAGTGGTCTGCAGCCTGGCAGGTGTCTCGCCATCCACCATCCCCTCCACCTCTGAATCGCAAAGTTACTACGTCACTTTAGAAACACAAAATTTTAACATTGTCGACTGGGCTGAGAGGCCACGATGGGATTTTTTTTTATTTTTGGCTGGTTTGGATAATGTAGCTGACATATTATCACCGCTGCACATCAGGTTTTTTTCATGACTTTAACCCAAAACAAAGAAGAATGATAAAATAAATTACAAATATTAGAGAAAAATCTACTGTGAGACAGACGGTGCTCAGTAGTGGGCATCGAGGTGATTTTTGCAATAAGAAATTAAGATATGAGCCTGAAATGTGTGTTTTATGTTTGTGTCTGTGTGACCCACTGTGTGATGAAACACACTGTAAAAGTCCTCACTGCTGTGGCCGTAATATACCAACACTACATCGTCGTTATGACAAAATAAAGCTCTTTATATGAGTTCTCAGGCTTGTGGATTTTATCTGATAACAGTTCAATGACCTTTTCATCGTGACTGATTTTATACAAGTATTATGCACCAAGTGTCACCGTGCACTTGCACCGCAACAAACCACCAGAGGGCTGTGGAGGGCAAACTATCCACTGACTTTCAAACTACCTCCATGTTTGGACTTTTACTTTGCATTAGAAAAAGGAGACAGTCTATATTGACATCAGAGTAGTTTTATATCCTTGCAGGAAGTTTGACAGCTTCCTATGAAAGTTCAGATAAAGTCCTGTGACATTCAGCAGTTTTACTGAGTCGGACATTTTCCTTTCAAAACTTTCTTAAAATATAAAAATCGAGCAGCTTGTTGCTCAGAGTACAGATGAGTAACAGCCTTCAATATTGTAAAAGGAAAAAAACAACAATCCAAAAGCAGAACTGTGCATATAATGTGTTTTACAGCGAGTACAGTGAGCTGCACTGAGGTCAGGATTAATGTTCTCCAAACATGCCGAACAAGAGAAAAAACATGAAGCTCTTTGTTTTATTACAGTCATTGATTTTCTTGTGAGTCATCGGCCTAATAACTGAACACACAAGGTGTGTCTGCTCTGACTTATTTCGATTTTACTGCTGCAGGATTTCTGAAAGTCCAAACTGATCATGTTTCTACTTTCAGGCCTCAAAGTCATTCACAAGATGAAACTGAGTCGTCTTTTCTGACACTTTATTCAGACTTTTTCTCTAATTTTTAAGTCTATGTTATGGATGTAAGTGAATAAAACTCTGTACATGTAGACCTCCAGCGTCTACACGTGCGCAGTAGTTGTAGGAACTGCACATGTTCATCCTTAATTGATGGAGTCTGCCTTCACCACAGCCTGACAGGAAAGTCTTGTGTTAAATTATCTCTGTAAAGAAACACGAATCAGTCTCTGAATATTACACCGAGCCGGGGAGAGGGTTTATGAGAAATAACTGCCCCTGTAGAAAAAAAGAAGACGGACCGGCGGTGAGTTGGTCGATCCATTCCAGAGGAGGAGAAGAAGAAGTAGAACATCAGTGTTGAGTGATGAGAATAACAACAGTGGGCAGACAAGTGTAGATCTCTGCTGTGGAACATACGTGACTGCCGACTCCATTTTTCAGCCGCCCGCCGCACAAATGTTTGATCTAGCTCTATTTCTTCATGTCAACAGCTGTGTGTGTGTGTGTGTGTGTGTGTGTGTGTGTGTGCTTCTCTCTCTCTCACACACACACAGAGGCCTGTCCTCCCCCACGTGAGGTAGAGCGGGAAGTAGGGAGGAAGGGGAGGGAAGCTCTTATATTAATGGCTGCGGTTAACCTGAGAGGGTCAAACCCATTGGAGCTGTTGATGGATCTGGTCTGCAGGAGCTTTCTCTCTCTGTATTGTACACACACACACACACACACACACACACACTTGAACACACATGTGCAGGCCTGGCTGCATGACCATCAGTCTGTGGCTGTGAAGTCAGTGTGATGATGAGCGCTGTGCAGAGAGATGAAGATGATGGAGAGGAGAGGGCAGCAGGGACGCAGAGATGGAAGAATACATGACAGATATAAAAGATATCAGAGTTTTAGTTACATGTTTATCAGAGGACGAGGAAGAAGAGGTCATATCACTGCATGAGGTAAACCTCAGTGGGTGGAGCCACTAAACCAACGTTTCAACATGGCTGGCTGGAAAGAAACTAGAGTTGCCGCCTTGCGGTTGTACGCCTTCGAAAGCCAGTGAAGTTGCAGTTACAGTTTCCATCATGTCTGTCCAGAGTCATATGAAGTCATGACAGTTGACAATGCTTGAGATAGGCTCTGGATGTTGCTACAAAGAAGCTACAAATTCTAAAACTTGGATGCTTCACACACAGAAGATCTGTACAAGCAGCAGAGTTTACAACTCATCCTCACTGCGACCTCGTCACATGTCCACGTTTGGTCATGGACTTTCCACGTCCACATATGACGTCCAAGGTACCCTGGGTGTGTTGGTTGTTGACGTTCTGGGATGCCATGTCAACTTCAGCCTGTTACATGCATTGTCTGTTTTCAAAATACACTTCTGTTTTCACAGGAAATGTACAGTTTGCATACAGCCTCTGATATGAAAAAGAACCTGCAACTCAACTTGGACTTCAACACCAATGACTCATGACTTCACTTCGACTTGAGCCTTTTGACTTGAAAATACTTGATACCTTCGACCGTTATTTAAAAAGTTTGTCACAATCCATTCTTTCCCTTCATTTAAATCAACTGACGTTAACGCTCTTCATTCCCAGCAAGTTGACACTTAATTCTTCAGATCCACTCAGTTTGAGCATCTAATGAAGAGAGAACCATGAAAAAGTGACGTTATGTTACTGAACACAGCCAATTTTGTTCACATACAAAAACTTTGTGGGGGTCAACAAATAAGAAAACAGCAGTATTCAAAACATGCGTGTTGAAAATTACAGACGGAGGGAAAAAAAACGATTAGACCCCTTCGAGATGGTGAGCTATAAGGAGGGTGATGGATCCGTAGCCAATTAGGGAACCCCTGCCCCAGGGTCTAGACGCTGGTGGTGGTAGAGGAAGTGAAGAAGAGATGAGGTTTTTTAGGGACGGGTGACCTGCTTTTCCAGTTGATTTTGTGCTTTCAAAGCTCAGTGTTTTTTGGCAACCTGTATCCACTCCTCTAGCAGCTTCAGTGCTGCCAAACGTTGGTGTTTTTTAGTGACCTGTCACTGCTTTTCCAGTGGCTTTGGTGCTACCAAACGTGGGTATTTTAAGCCAAACGTGATCTTTTCCTACCATAACCTAGTGGTTTGTGTCTCAACATAACCACATATTCACCACAGCGCTGGTGAGGTAAAGTTTATCCTGTAATAGAATAAGGGCCAATGTTACATGTCTGTGTTTTGCAGTTTGGGTTGGCGATCTAAAAATGTTTAATGCTTTAAATCAACTCCAAAGACATGTTTAAAGACCGGATTACAAACCCGGCAAAACTGGGCCCTGAAGTCCCACATCGACGGCACATCCATATTATCAGTGGATTTTGGTCGTTTGAAAAATGCAAATTTGTTGTGGAATTTGCACGACTTAAGTACATCATCAATTCATGTTGGTCCTGCAGTATCAGCTGATTTTATATCCCTGTCTTATCAATTATATTATATTATATCATATTTATGTTTATATGTTGTTTGAGTTTCTAACGTTATGAGTAACTGTTGAACATAAAGTCCCTCATTAGGGAATTTTTCATGTTCAATACAAGACGTGTTCAAAGCTAAGTGAGAACTACTAACAAGGAATGTAAAGACAAGTTTACCCTCACCTACTGCACAGGTAGATATTAAGTTAAAATATGATAATATAGTTATGATGCAGCGACTACACAGTTATTGTGTGTTGAATAAGACAAAGAAACACCTCACTGCAACATCAGGAAACACATCCAGCACTGTTTCCATGGATACCTCAGGATCAAAGCCTCCATGTTGTAATGCGCAGTGCAGATAACGCACTCGGGTTTGTATTTTGAATGGCAGTAACCAGGAAGTACCCCGAGGAAACAAACTGGTTTCCAAACCGAAGCATCTGACACAAGTTAGAGTCCTAATTGAATCAAGCCTACCGTTCCTATAGACGGGGTTTCCCTGAGATGCTATCCGCCGCCGACTGTGATCTCAGAGCAAAACAAAAGGATGATGTCAGAGAGGAAAAAGAAGACAAAGAAGAAGATATGCTCCCAATTACATGACAGTGTGACAGATTAAAGAACACGTACTGCGTGTGTTAGCAGGAACATGCAGTGTTGGGGCCTCATGGAAACGACTACTACTGATGAATGAAGAGGTTAACTGTGTTTAATGAGCTGACCCATCTGTTTCCACACTACAAAGGTAAGACCCAACGCTGGACGCAGTTTAAAGGATGAGGTCACTTATGTTGTTTATTTTTCCCTGTTGTCAACGAATCCTGTGTAAAGACCGAGTCGAACAATGAACTGATCTCACTTACAAGTACTGTGTGTATCTACAGCCTGATACATCTTCCTCCTCTGAGCCACACAGCTCCATCTAACACTCATCAGTGAGCCACACTGTTGCTAACATGTTCCTTCATTATCATGAACACACATTATCACTTATATTCGATTAATCCCACAAACACCACCTCGCTGTAAAGTTTCACCGGAGCACCAATCATCATCATGACTAAAAGGCTAAAGAAAAGAGACCAGGTGTGAGTCCATGAGGAGCTTTACAAACCAATTAAAAAATGTTTCCAACAGGGAACTCGGATTCTCCGACTAATTACTGAAGCCTAAATGTGATCACCAGAAGTGAAAAGCTAACGTTAGGCTATAAACAAACTACACCACATGTCCTGCCCGTTCTCATTCTGAAGTCATTAAATACGCTGCTTTTACTGATTTTAGCATCAAACACAGAAGAAGAGGGGTCAAAGGGTACAGATGACCCTGGCCCAAGTCCAAGGGGGGGCCATTAACAGGTCTATGTTTGACCCTTAAATCAGATCAAGTAGAACAATTTAACCTACTGATTTAAATCACTGACAATACAAGTTATATGTATGTACATGATAAATAATTGTATTTTTAGCATTAAAACACATTGTAACGTGCCAGCTGATGCTCCCACCCCCCCACAGGTATTGTGACATGGTGCGGCCCACCAGACAGACAGAGTCAGGTGTACAATGGGCAGAACTCACAAGCTGCTACTGTAAACATGCGAGGTGGACTGCAGCCATACTATATGCTATACTAGCATTTTGGTGAGGGAAAAAGGAACATTGCCATTTTTCAAAATGGTGGATTTAAATATTTCTTCTTCTTTTTTTTTTTAGATATTTTTTTGGGTGTTTTAGCCTTTAATTGATAGGACAGCTTAAGCGTGAAGGGGGGAGAAAGAGAGGGGGGGAAGGACATGCAGCAAAGAGCCACAGGCTGGAGTCGAACCTGGGCCGCTGCGGCAACAGCCTTGTACATGGGGCACCTGCTCTATCCACTAAGCCACCAACACCCCGGATTTAAATATTTCTGCATACTGACCTGAACTTTCTTTAAATTTCATAAACTGGGTTTGACTGGAGAACAGAGAGCTGACAGCTGCATACTCTCTGCGCTGTTTCAGTTCTGCACACAATGTGACCAATATTTGATTAAAGTAGCCTCAAGAACACATGAATAAGTTAAGTATTTACTCACTCATGCTTTGATCTTATGATTTAATACCATACACTCATTTCTACATTCAATGTTAGATTTGGCTTTTCTCTAATTATTCATTGGAGGCCATTTTTAGGTGCGGAAGAAGGGTCCACTTTGGAAAATGTTGTCCCCCTGCCCATATTCCAGCTGTCCTGGTTATGATGTGCCGCCAGTTGGCCCAACGACACCTGTGGCAGTGGCACGAGACGCCACTGAACGGCATCAGTTTGAAATGCTGCCGGTAATGACATAATATAACGAGCTGCAAAGTCCCTATCCCATTAGGAGGGGTGGTTGACTTTCAACTGTTCACTTCCCATATGAATGTAGAGCCAAACAATTATGGGTTTTTTTCTAAACCTAACCACCTGCTTGTGTTGTACAGCTTACATTAACCATCCCAGAATGTCAGCAACAAACACAAGCAGATACCTAGTGTGTCACATGTAGATATGACCGGCACTGACCAAGAGGCAATATGTAATGCGTTGGCGTGAGAACGGGTTGCATGACTTAAAGGCACCACCTTAACGAGGCTGTAAAGCCATGTTTGGCGTGATGACGTTCTGTAGTCTCATTTAGTCACTTGTTAGCATCCATCTTTTTTAAGACATGTGAAAGCTGCAGAGTTCACAGTGAACAGGAAACTGCGTGTAAACCACAGACCTTATTTCAGACATCTAACCAAAAACACATTAAAAAAAAAACTTTGACTTTGAAACCATCGAACAGGAAGTGCTAACATGCTAACTCATGTCTGAGTTTTAAGAGTCATTCCTGAACCACTCCATATCAAGCTTTAGATACACATACACACACACACACACACACACACACACACACACACACACACACACTTGTTGGCCGGATACGTTCACTGTTGGTTTTGCTGCTTCTGTGAGGTTTGATGACAAGAAGGTGCAGCCATGCTTGAATCAAGTGACATCCATTTATTATACTTCCAACAGATAAATTTACAACACAGTCATATTAAAACCTTCCTCCTCTGCCTGCGTCATGAACCTGTGAGTCACAACGGAGGCCAACGACAGAGATTACAGAGCTTTGCTGCAAAGCACACAGACACGTCAGTACGTCAAGTTAGTTTGTCTCCACGCTGCTCGTCTTCAGTCCTGAGCTGGAACGAGGGAGGGAGACGAAAGGCGCAGGTAAAGAAAGCTTATTCACAGTGCTTAGAAAACGCTGTAGTGGTTCAGGACCCTCCCTCTGGATCCACATGTCCCCACACTGGGATCAAATCCCACCGGAGCTTGTTTGAGTTCTTCTTTCTTCACCTCCGTCTCACACTTCTGTCCATCTCAATAAAGAGGAAACTCTGAGGACGCCCTGACCCCCCGTTAAAAAACAACAACAAGAAAAGCTTATTCACATCACAGCCGTCACCTGCACAGATCACCACACCACCTCTGAACACAGAGGACTGTAACACAATGCACTGGACATCACCCTGAAAGCCTCAATAATATGAACGTATTGCTTCAGTTAAGCTACATAAAGGTTGAGACCAACTCCAACAGTTCATCCCCAAATAAAAAATCTTTTTCCTCTCACCTGTAGTGCTGTTTGTCCGTTCAGATAGTTTTGGTGAGTTGCAGAGTGTTGGAGATATCAGCTGTAGAGATGTCTGCCTTCTTTCCAATATAATGGAACCAGATGTCACTCAGCTTGTGGTGCTCAAAGTGCCAAAAAAAAAATACATCTGAAAAACGAAACATCAATGTCGCCTTCCAGAAATCATTGCTCAAGATAATCCACAGACCTTGTTGTGAGCAGTTTGATGTCTGTATTATTTTTTTTGTACTGAACTACACCCACCAACCATATCACTGAAAGTGTGCATCTACTGTTAGCTCACCTAGCACCACTGAGCTAGCTAACGTTACAGCTCAGCTGAGGAGGACGCCATTAAGGAAAAATATGACGAAAAATGTTTGTTTTTTTCCCATGACAAAGATGATACATCGGTGAGCTAAAAATAAACCTACATTGTTGTTTTCTTTGACAAGAAGAGATGGGACTAAAATGTTAGTGGTGGGCTATCGGACATTCAAAATGAGACAAACAACGTGGCATGTGCACAGACCCTTACACAATGTGCTCCAGGTTCAACATTAAGCTCCAAATTCACAAACACAGCCTGAAAATGAATGAAATCTAAAACAACCGCATGTGAGGCTAATGCTAATGCTATGAAATGATTGGCCAGTCTGCATTCAAGGGGCGAGACTTAGGAAAGGGTTAATTAAAACTGCTCACTCCCATGAGTAGATGCACACTTCCTTCTGCGCGGTCACATGGTTGGCGGAGGTAGTTCGTTGAAAGAAAATAGTTCCTTCATCAAACTTCTCACAACACAAGTCTGTGGATTAACTTGAGTAACCACGTTATGATTTCTGGAAAGAGACATTGATGTTGAGTTTTTAAATATGATTTGTTGGCACTTTGAGCACCTCAAGCTGAGTGACATCTAGTTCCATTATATTGGAGAGAAGTCAGACATCTCTACGACTGATATCTCCAACACTCTGCAACTCACACCAAAACTATCTAGACTGATAAACAGCACTTCAGGTAAGAGAACTATGTGTTTTTGATTTTGGGGTGAACTGTTCCTTTAAGTGTCTTTGACCACATGATTGTCTGAGTAATGTGCATACCTCCACCCTGCTGTAGATCTGCCTCAGAGCAGAAACACAGCTGTATATCTGTCACACAACACTGTGGCTGTTTATTAACTTTTGTAACAAGCTGCAGCTTTTTGAGTTGCAGATTTCAGAAAATGCAGAGAGCCCAAATCCTGACACATTTTCTATTTATGAACGTTATCCAGACACTATTTTCTACATTGATGTTTCTAGATCGAATTATGGTCAGAGCTGCATATGATGCAGGTTTAAATAGCAGGTCAGTTTCATGGTAAATGTGTCCACAGCTGATTTTTTTCTTCGCAACAACAGATAAGTCACATCTCCATCTGTAGATGACAAAAGAAGATTTTGGGTGACAGGTAGTTTTGAATATGATTTCAGACTCTTTGGGCAATCGCCACACTTTGCACAAACTGTAAATTCTAAAAAATATTTTTCCATACATTATCCAGCCTTTCCAGACATGCACAGGAGAGTTGATCACATGGCCCAGGAGATGTTGGCTGTGTGCTCCTTGGCCTTCATGCGCAGCACGGCTATGCTGGATGAGCGCCTCTCAAACTCAGGCTTGGTCTCGAAGGCATGGTGACCGTTGGCGGCCGGCGTGAGGAGCGAGTCTGCGCTGAAGAAGTTGTTGAGGGAGACGTGACCGAACTGGTTCTGCTGGTTGGGGAAGCCCACGTAGCCGTGCTCGGTGGCACCGGCTGCTGAACGTGGGGAGTGGGAGTAGGATGTGACGCAGGGAGGGGAGCCTCGGGGCAGCATGCAGGAGGAGACCACAGAGCCGCCAGGAGCAGGGCTTGGCCACAGGTTGTTGGGAATCTGTTGGGTGAAAGAAAGTTTTAGAAACAGGGCTTTAAAGGGACGGTTCGGATTTTTTGAAGTGGGGTTGTATGGGATGCTTATCCATAGACAGTGTGTCATAGACAGTAGATGTCAGTCAGCACGCCCCCAGTCTGGAGAAGCAGGCAGGAGTCCAACACTGAAGCTAAACAATGTATTGCACTTTCTCTTTCTATCAGACAGCCTGTTCTGACGAGGAAGCCGTTAATGCCTCAGCTCCCCATCTATACTCTCAACAAAACCACCAAAGCCCATTGACGAATACAGTAATTTAAGCTCTCTGAACACGGGAGCTGCTGGTCTACTGCTGCTTTGATCAGTTAGTTGGTTTGTGTTAATGTGTGACTTTGGTGAATCTGAATTAACCCTTTAAAACACCAAAGTCAAACAATAACACAAACATGGATGGAGGCAGTGGTAGACCAGCAGCTCCTGAGTTCAGTGATGTTAAATCACTGTTTTTCTCAATGGAGTCTGGCGTTAAAGAGAGCGATATACCATCTGCATTTTCCCATTTTAAATCACTGTCTGATATTAAGGTGAAGCTGTGAAAATACTCTCAGTATAGCGTACACTTAAACTGATATAGATTTTTTTAGGTGGCTAAAATATATTTAGGTGCTGACCTTCCACAGCAGAACATAGGTTAGCTTCCATGTCAGACTCCAAACTAGGGGTGTGCTGACTGACATCTACTGTATGTAACACACTGACTATGTTAAAGTACCTCATGCAACCCCACTTCAAAAAAATCTGAACTATCCCTTTAATTTCATGAGGATGCATCAGAGCAACTACTCCAGAATTATTTTTAATAGACTGATAGTTTGTCACATACAACATTTTTAAACTACACAGATGTTTTTGAGGATTCATCGAAGGATTTAAACTTTACACATTTGTAGTAGAGGAGTCACGATATACTGGTACTGACGACAAATGTGATATTTAAAAATGAGATACTGATATCATGTCAATAATACACGTGATAATCAGGGCTGCAACATTAATTAAATATTACTGAAATCACAAAGTGGCCAAGGTCAATATCCAGAATGCAGGAGCTGCACTTTTTTGATGAAGGTAAAATGTGTCACAACAATGATAAATAAAGAACTGTGGTGCTGCGGAGAGTCGTCGTCCTGCAACTCATATTCCAGACGTAAGGGAACATGCTTGTTGAGCAAAAATCACATCATCATAATTTTGTTTTATTGGTTAAAATGAAAAAAAAAAAAAAAAAAAGATGTTTTTTGGTTGTTGTTGTTTGTTTTTTTTGCATATTGTGGAGCCCTGATAATATCACGTAAATAATCCAGCTCCTCTTTAATCATTTAACTGATCGACTGCTCACTCATTTTACCAGATCTGTGTGGAGATCTGAGGAAACACCTATAAAACCAATTTATATACACTACACATATTAAATATATATTTAAAAAAAGCCATTAGGATTGTACATGATGTGGGATGTCAGCAGCACACCAACACACTGTTTTTAAAGTCACATGCATTTGAATTCAGGGATCTGGTTGAATTTAAAACAGAACAAATAATGTTCAAAACAAGAAATAATCTACTTCCAGGCAATATTCAAAACATGTTTTGTGACAAGGAGGGGAGATATAATTTATGAGGAAATCTAAAGAAACATTGTGTTTGAAATACACACACTTTTCAAAGTTGTACAGTGTGTGTGTGGGTACGATGAGGAGTTAAAGTGAGGCATATCAGCACTTTAACAAGATGTACAGACACAACATGTTTAGGAGCTCTGCAGATGAAGAGCGGTGATGCTGATGGGTAGTTTATTTATTTATTTATTTGGGCTCTGGGTGTTAAATATTGAAGATTGTTGTTTATTTATCTATGTCAGTGGTTGTAAATAAGTTTGGGATGTTGTTGACAATTTCATTTTTAAAGTGAGAAGGAGGTAGAGGTGTTTGTTGTATTGTTTGTTTTGTTTTTATTTTTGTTTTGCTGGAGATAAAGACATTTATTCATTCATTTAGGTTTTTTTCTGTTTTTGCTTTGCTTTGTTTCCTTTTCACTGTCCTTATAGTGTAAACACTATTTTTTTTGTACAATTTCGTTCAGTTATGATGACAGACTCCCCTCACTTGTATTTTGAGTTCAATTCATTTGTCAAAAAAAGAGAAGAAACACACAATAAACAAAGTTAAAGATAAACTGCACTTATAGAATCATTGTTATGTTTTATTTTTATTTTGTACAGATAAGCAGATAATATCATCATGGTGAACTCATTGGGCCTCGATCATCATAAAAATCTATTATCTTGTCAGCCCTGATACGTTAATGACACCTGCATCTTTTCATCTGCTGATGAAGACCATGAGAGTGCAGCTAAAACTTTTACAGAAGGCTCGTTAAATGTACCTTTTGATTATGTCACAGTATAGACGTAGTTTAGACGAACATCCTGCATTAAAAATATAAAGAAATCAGTCACACAATCTGGACAGAAACTCTGCCATATCTACGGATCTTAAAAAAAAATGCTCTGGTGCAGCAGCGAGTTCGATCACTGATAATTTGAACGTGCAAAGCAGCTGTTAAAATATTAACATGTTCATGTTTTAATCAGTGGACAATAAATGCTAATTTCTTACAAACACATAGAAAACTGTGAAGAGGCCATTTAACCCATATTACAAAAAATATTTTCTAACTTAACTCGAGTGATGTCAGGGCTGCAGAGGGTTTCAGTTTTATTTGCCAAAGAATTGAGATATCTGTCTTTCAACACACACACACACACACACACACACACACACACACACACAGGAGCGACTTCCTACAGAGGAAACAGCCCCTGTGAACATAGGGGTAGATTTCAGTGGTAGGGAGGGATGCAGGGGACACGTCCATGTCAATATTTAGGACATGTGTATTTGTCCCCATCTAAAAAAAAACCCATAAAAGCAGCAGAGGACTTTTATTCTGATGAAATTTAAAATATTTACACAATAAACTGATAAAAATGCACAAATTGTTGCGTAAAAATTCACCAGAATGCAGGAAATTACGTGTTTGAAGCTGAAACTTTTCCGGCAGGCGACCCCACGCCCCCATTTTTAATGTTTCCCCACTAATGTTAAAACAAAGCTGCGTCCTCGCCTGTGAAACCTGTCGACAGCGATGTGTGTGGATTGTCCAGATTAATGCAGACACTGTTTGTGGACAGAGGTTTTTTTAAAGGTTTAAGTCACCAAATACACTTTCATTCAGCTCAGTTGTGTTGGTGTGGAGGCAGAAATCTCAGAGACAGATATCACAACACACCAAAACTATCAGCACGGCTCGACAACACTGGAAGTGAATGACACATTATCTATTCAGGGGGGATGAAGTGAGCCTTTAATGTCTGAACCGACATCTGAACGCACACAGATCCAAACACTTCCAAAAGCACACAACATCTCATGATTTTGAAGTTCACGTTCCTAAAATTCATCCCAAAAGTGTCACGCAGCCTCTGTTGGCATTTCATTAGAGTCTGAGAGAACAAAGAGACGGACAGGATGTATAATCCCATCTGCTCAACATACAGTACACATCACGTGACTGATTTTAAAGGCGGGAGCTGCGGCCTACAGAACGCACGACACCGACTGAACTGACAGCTCCATCACATTCAAATGACTTCATTCACTCTGAGGCGGTTCATTTGGTTTCATTCGCCAAGATTTCAATCAAACTCAGAAGACACGCCAGCGTAAGTAAGTAGCATGTGAACAGCATGCAAATTCATTTGCTCCTAATTGTATCTTGTCAAAATGAAGCCACTGAAATGTGTCTCTAAAGTTTTCCTCCACACAGCATAAATTCAAGGCTATATTTTAAGAAAATTTTAAATATATAATTTAAACAAATAAATACACCAAAATTAAATTTCAGCATCTTCAAAAAAAATTTAAAATTGCAGAACTATAAATTGAACCAGGACAACACCTTCTGCCAAAGTACAGCTTACAGAATTTTTTTCAACAAACACCACAAACCAGCAGCAGTACACAGTAAAAATCATCTTCTCTGACAGTTAAATAAACTTCTTTTGGTCGTAGCGGGAGAATCAGCTCTGCCAACATGTTCCTGACAACATGTGCCATGGATCAGCAGGACCTCAGCCTTTGCCCAAAAACAACAAAACCCCTCACAGTCAACAAAACAAAACCAAACTCTTTAAAACCCACAAGAATGCAGCCCATGTCCACTGCGTTTAGGGAGACAGAAACACCCTCTGCCAGCACAGTTCCATGTAGGACGGTCCATTTAATGACAGTAATCTGGATCAGCTGGGAGAGATGGGTATGGCTGGTGTCCAGGCGGGTCTATCAGAAACATGTGCGGGGAAAATACGAGACAGTCCACCAGAGCTCGGACCTGGTCCTCAGCCAGGGCGAAGACGATTCTGTGACTCTGACTTTTTTTTCTTTTTTTTTTTACAATGCTGCCTCTTTGGATTCAACACATAAGCTGCTTTCTGTACACTCCAAATGTCCACACACACACACACACACACACACACAGCCCTCTGAGGAGCTGCAGACTTCCTTCTTAAAAACCTCAGAGGCCCAGTCTCAGTTTGTGATAGAGGAAGGACAAACTGACAGTGTGCGTCTCCTCTCACCTCATCTTGTACCTGACCTTTGTCCAAGCGGCAAGACGAATGTGCAACGAACGTGAAATCTGATATAAGGCCATTAATTCAGCCGTGACACCTCACAGAGGCTCTAATCAGTGTCCTGCTTCTTATCTGAAGATGGCCTCTATAATAAGTGATGAATAGAGCTGCAATGACATGAAGTGATTCATGCAGATAAAAGCGCTCATTCAACAGTTTCCTGTCGGTGTTGGGGAGGACACATATGACACTGAGAGTCTGAGGGTCCGCCAACAGAAAAATCTTGAGCATTAAACACTTCATTTCACTTCATTCTGGTGAACTTTTGTGCATCTATTTGTGCCTTTTCAGTATCAATTTATCGTGTAAATATTAATTTTGTCAAGTCCTCTGCTGCTACTGCTACTTCATGGGGTTTTTTTTACAGTTTGCATTGTCTTTCTTTTCCTTTACAATTTTGCATTTTCTATTTACAGTTGTTGTTATTTAGATATTCACCCTCTGTTAGCATTTCATATTTTTTATATTTTATATTTCCCAGCAGTCCTTATTTAATACAGTCTTTACTTTTACGCATCTTCTACAAAAAAATCTGTATCCGCACTGGTATGTGTACATTTATTTATGTTGTATTGCTCATATCATCCATAGCAAAGTATTGATTCCTCCTGCACTGCTCTTATGCTTTAATTTAATCACCTTACTATGAAATACCTGCACCTTCAACCACCTAAATCTGCACCACCATCACATCTGCTGTAGTAACAGCTCTCTGTAGTTGTCCTGGGACCAAACTGTCATTTCACTGCTCTGTGTTTTTATTCTTATGTTTCTATTTTTTTTACTCTACTCTATGTGTTGTTGTATGCCTGGTGTAATGACCTGCTGAGTGCCTTAAATTCCCTCAGGATTAATAATGTATGTATGTAGATCTCTTTATATTATTTAAATATTGAGAGGACATGTCCTCTGCGCCCCCCTGACATTGACACCCATGCATTCATTTATTTTGTCTTAAATTAAGAGGACTTAAAGAGAAAAGAGGAAATGAAGCTGACAGGCCGCTGTGAGCATTACGCACCAGCGCCCTCTGATTTTAACAAATACACGAACGCTCCCGTCAGAGGTTCATTTGACACCAACAATAAAAACATTAATAGTTATAAAAACGGAGGAAACAACTGGCCTGTGTGTAGCTGTCAGTCCTCGGTAACACTGATAAATCGTAGGTGGCTGCGAAGTGAGTTTTGGCTTGTTGGATCTGCCCGTAGCGCTCTCTCTTCCTCCACTTTGCTCTTCTGTTCTGAAACCAAACCTGGAAATAAAATAAAATGAGACGAAACAAAATCAATTAAAATAAATGTGACAAAATATCATTCGTTTAGAAAATAAGTCCAATAAATTCTGGTAAAATCTTTTGTTTAAAAGGAGCTGCAGCAGCCTGATTAAAATGAATCCTGACTTGGTTTAGAGAAAAACAAAAAGTGTGTATTTAATTATTTGCTTTAAATTTTGTGGTGTTTTTATTTTACGCAAAGCGGCGCAGCTCCACGTTCATGTTTTATCGTCTTTCTTTATTTTATGGCCTCTTCTCTCTCCATCCCTTAAAGTTAACAAAATAAGAGCGCGGTGATAAACTGTACCTGCACTCTGGCCTCCGTTAATTCCGTCCTCATGGCCAGCTGTTCCCTCACATAAACATCTGGATAGTGAGTTTTCTGGAAGACTTTCTCCAGCTCCTCCAGCTGCGCGCTGGTGAAGGTCGTCCGGTGTCTCCTCTTCTTGCTGCTGGACACATTACTGTCGCACTTGTCTCCCATGTCGTCCAAATCCGTTTTCTCCGGCCCGGTTGTCACCGGAGACGCGCGCAGAGTGCAACAACTGTCCATCGACCTCCCGAGGTCCGAGTGCAAAGTGTCGTCGTCTGTTTTTGGCACGCCGTAACCGGCTGGAGAGAGCAGATGGTACATGAATAAATATACAGTTTGACACCTGACATGGCATTACACTCTTACTGCAACTTAAAGTATGAAAATAAATCTGGACTATACAAATCAGGCTACTTTTTATGGTCTCTGGGTGATTAAAAATGTTTAAAATTATAGGCCAGCTTTGATGACACTAAATAATCTACGTGAAAATTTTACACACACCAGTGATCTTTCTAATTTTAACAAAAAGTGGCAAAAACATAAAATAATTCCAAAAGAAATCACATCTATTGACACTAACTGAGCTCCACAAATAAAACGAGAGGGAAGTTTAGAAAAAAAGAAACACTCTGTAACTCCTCACACACGCAGACTAACTCCTGTAAACCTGCACAAACAGTCAAAGTTACAGAAACTGTAGTTCTTACGCACCGGTCTGGTCTCCGCACGGAGAGGAGCGGTGCTCGCCG
The DNA here is from genome assembly GCF_006386435.1 of Epinephelus moara. Lineage (NCBI taxonomy): Eukaryota > Metazoa > Chordata > Actinopteri > Perciformes > Serranidae > Epinephelus > Epinephelus moara. The sequence goes on along the minus strand of NC_065525.1, from coordinate 40,911,213 downwards.
CTCTGCAGCCCGAAGGCCTGCACGCACTTCGGGGAGGACTTGGTGAAGTACTGCGCGCTGTCCAGGCTCTCCATGACTTGGTCCATGTAATAATCGCTGGCCTTCATCGCTTGGCTTTTCAACGCAAACTTATCCTCCATATACTCCATCATCTTCACCCAGCTCCGCTCGCTTTAATCAGATGTCACCATTAAAAAAAAAGGAAAGTAATCTCCGTCGCGCACCGATGAGCGGAGTCTCGTAATGCAATAATTCGCCAATGGAGTTAATTTGCTGTGTCTTGAAGGCACAACGTCTTTATAGCCCCAAAGAGAATGAGCTTCTTAAAGAGCTCCCCTCCTCTCAATATGAAACAACTCCTCCCCTGCGCAGGCTGAACCCAAACCAAACAGCAGTTTGATTCTGGAGCCACACAACCACTCTGAGAGGAAACAATCAGAAAGCACTTTAATATACAACATGTTGAGACGTTCATGATGAGGAGAACATTTATCTGCAGCAACTGGGACTTAACCTGAGTCTGTGGGTCCTGAGGGTCGCTGCTGATCAGTCGGTTTATTTTGGGGCAGTTTAACCTGCAGGGATCCATAATACAAGAATATTAGCTTTAGATGCATTTTTTATTATTTTATTTAACTTATTGTTTCAAGGCCTTCATGTTGGGGCAAACTGATTTGTAGCCTTACATTTCAAGGCCCTGCCACATTGGCAGCACCACTTCTGCTGCTGATGGAGAGTTTTAGCCACATTCGTTCGCACTTCGTTCTTATGTGCACTGATGGATTTCTATCTATCTATCTATCTATCTATCTATCTATCTATCTATAAACCTGTTCGTTACTATTTTTCAAGGCGCTGTCACTAATTTAACATTACATTTACAAATCTGCATAAAAAAGCAAAAACATTTTCATGTTCAATAAGGGTTTTTTTCAAGGTTCAACAAAAGAACGTGCAACTCACAGAAAATATTAAATACTGTGGAAAAGGGCTCCAAATCCGTTTTTTAAAATATTTAGGTCGTCCTAAAATGCTCAGTTTAATCGTTATTAACACGTGCAGCAAGTTTTAGATTTAAATCGAAGATTTTAATCAAAGACTAAGAAGAATTTGGCATTTTGACAGACGAGGACAAAAAACACGGCTCAAAATTTTGCAGGTTGCATCAACATGTTCAGATAATTTAAACCGAGATCTTTTTTTGTTCATGTCCTGAACGACCTGGAATTATAATTTAACTCTGAGTTGCTCCGAAGATTTTAGTGAAACTGTTCCGTTTTATTTGGATTTATTTAGTGTGAATTTAATTTAATATCAATGATGTTCGATAGTTTGACGCATGTTTGCATAAACTGCAGGAAATACTGTCTGACATTCGCGTCGTGTGTGTGTGTGTGTGTGTGTGTGTGTGTGTGAGGAGGGGGGGGTGCAATATGTCGGTGTGGGGCACCTGTGCAATAACTGTGTGTGGGACTTTAGTGTAATTCCTCTGAGTGGGGCATCAGTGCAACACCTCACTGTGAACTCAATTCAATTTTTACAGCTTCCATCCAAAACTTTTAGTTTAGTACAAACACACTAACATAACAGTTTTGAGTTCACCAGACACAAAATCAATGTGTCATGACCCCTGCCTGACAGGAAGTTTGTCAATTTAACATTGTTGTTGTTGTTGTTTGAGCATTTAATTCTGTATCACACGAACATTTGAACACTGAGTGCACAATCTACCACCATTTCTTAATAATTTCATTAAACTATAAAAATATATTGAGGTGAGCTGAGGCTTCTAGAGATTGACAAAAAGATGAACTCTGAACCAGAGAGTGCTCTTTATGTCACCTCAGCACAGCCTTATATAAGTGAATACGACTGACCTCATGGTATGAAATGTCTCTTACCACAACATTAACTGTGAACTACAGGAACATTCATCACTGTGTCACCTCAGCGATTTACAGCACATTTAAACACAGTTTTCTTGAACACACTGTCTCATGGCATGCTGGGAAGCTCCGCCCATTTAGCCCCAACACGCCACAATGTGTTCAGTGTACAGTGATAAGTGTTGTTTATTGGCTGCAAACTAATGAGGCGAAATCAGATTTTTAGATTTTAGTCAGATGAACTCAAAACATAAAAAATGTTGATTTAACATAAAAAATGATGTCGAGCTCACAGTGATGAGTTTTGTGTCAAGTGAACATAACGTTTCTTATTGATAATCTGGGGCGTCTGTGTGGTCTTTACATTAAATTAAGTGTCATGGATGGATCAGGGGGTTTATAGTGTTGGCTCTGCAGAGTATTTGTGCACCACTCTAGATTTTACATGTGTGTGTGTGTGTGTGTGTGTGTGTGTGTGTGTGTGTGTGTGTATTGCCTCTGGAATATAAGACAAATTTCTCCTGAGGAAGACAGTAAAGGCTAATCTAATAGTCTTATCTTCTATTTGCAAAATTATGGATATGATTTCGTCACGAGAACAAGGTACCAGGGATCCTTTTTTTTTTGTATTGCAACAACAGCATGCTGTTAAATTCTACAAGACCACTGCTTTTTCCTCAGTGAACATTCAAAGTGTATTTCTCTGAACTTTGGCAGTTTCTCCTTTTTGTAAATATAGTAAGAACAACATCAAATTAGGATTTAATTTGACATTCAAAAGTCCCATAGAGGAAGTATTGACCTTTTCTTGCTTGAATTAAAGAGCAAACATCCTCATGCAGCAAAGTTCCACTGAACCCTGCAGCCGTCAGAGGAACACAGACACACAGCTCTCAACAGGGAGGAGAAGAGCTCTTCTTCTATTTCTCCTTACTGGAGGAATTGTGTTACCACTAACCTAAGCCCATCTCCCACCTCCACATCTCCACCCATGAGCCACACCACCTGCCATGCACACCATGTGTAGCTTTGGTTCGCTCTGGGGTCAGTGGCAGTTACCTGCAGCGTCACGGTGCCACAGGAGAAAAAATAAAAATAAATAGAGGTGCTCTTAAGTAGCGGGGTGGAGGAGGAGGAGGAGGAGGAGGAGGAGGAGGAGGACAGGGGGCTTATTGGGCTTCTAAGATGACCTCGCACACACCGGCTCACGCTGAGGAGAAAATGTGAAAAGTTCACTGTGGTTTGTTTGGTGGGTCCTCGGCTGCTGCGTGGGCTTGTAAAGTTGGACGGCTTGGTCACCTTCAGGACCATCGCTCACACTAATTCTTTAAGTGTCATGTGAGCCACCTGGAAAGATCTCCACTCTCACTTTTAATAAAAAAACATGTACTGCCAGTTTGTTACAACATCACACACGCACTCATCACGGTCAAAATATGATTGAACTGAACTAATTATCTTTCATTTCAGTCTTAATGTGACTGATCACAGTCCAACACAACCAAACCAGAGCCCGACAGGCCAAAACGTGCCACTTCAGAAGGCAGGAACATGACATCATGATGCCCGGAGCCACCCTCACATCTAATTCAATCTGTTGAATGTCTTCAAACTCTGGCTCGCCACGAAACACAAAAACTTTATTTTCCCCAAAAGCAGAAATTTTGTGGAGCTTGTGAACGTCCTCTGAGTCTGAGTCTGCACAACATTTGGCTCATAATGTCAGAAAGTGAAAGCAGCGCGTTCGTGCTTTAAAAGTTTGTTTCCATTTTGTTTGTTTGTCTTTTGTTTTCTTCCAGGAGTCGACATTCCCGAGCGCTGACACAGCTCTCAGTCACTTGACTTCAAGTCATCTGGGTTCAAGTCGACATGTTATACAAGTCACCTGAAACCAGAACGAACCGGGCAGCGGGGTCACTCAGACTGAACCCAGACGCTGTGAGACGAGACTAAAGATCATTTTAATAACAATATAAGAAGAAGATTTTCAGCAACAATCGATCACATTTTAAACGATCATTTAATGTTTTCTTAACATTTTGCATTTTAAAATACACCACAGATTCAGGTTGAACCTAAACATAGACAGAAAACAGCTGGAAGTCTCTGAGACCACTTTGTTTCAGCTTTGATATTTTTCATTTTAAAAAACAATATAATAACATTTATACAGAGATGCACAAACACATAAAGTCGCTAAAGCAGTCCAGGGTCATAAACAGTTGATGCATAAACAATTCTTTCTTTATTTTTTCACTCCAAAAAGAAAATGCTGTTTATCATTTAAACACCAGCGACACAAACCTGGAAGTCTTTTAGCTGCAGATACAAAAGGCCGATAATCTCAACTCTCACTGCCATGGAAAATGTAATGTAATTATATGAATAGACTTAATCAAAAAATACATTTTAAAATATGAATTATCATAAAAATGTAGATTTAATAAAGATTTGTACATTTCATAATGTAATTTTAAATTCTGCATATTTTATACCATGTATATATATGAGATACTGTTTGTAGACATGTAAGCATGTACTTCCATAAATGTCCTCTGTAAATCTTTGTCAAAAATACCAGATACCAGATTCTGCTTTTACTTTAATTAATTTACAAACCTCCAGAGATTATTTTCTCAGCGCTGGCTCGCTGTGACATCAGACCTGTCCTTACATTTTTATGAAAGCAGAGTCTCTGAGCTGTTTTCATCTCGCTGATATTAAACGCCAGCAGTTGTCGTTGGGGGAATAAATTAACTTTGACTTTTACCAGGATCCAGCGCAGAAAAGTTTCTGCTTGTGTGACTTTATTCCCAATTTCTTTATACGTTGGTTTCACATTTCCAGGAGAGCTTGCACATTCCTCACAGTTTATATCCATTTCCTGTTTCTTTACTTTGGCGACAGGAGCCGGCTAATTGTGTCATGAGGCAGAAATAAATAAGGAGAGGCCGTTTTTCTTCATCAGTAAGTGTTTGTAGGGTTTGGAGTTAAAGATATTTTACATTCTTAAATGTTTTATAGTGCTGATACTTAGTTAAGTCATACATCTCTGAAAAATTATCCGACTTTAATTTTCTGATTAAAGGACTTCGCTTTGATCCAACTCACTGTATTAGTGTTTTTATGATTTAAGATTCACTGAGATGATAAATATAACTGCACATTTAAATCAGCTTCACTCCTACAACCACGTTTCAGTTAGTGTGTTGAGTTGCTCGCACACACATGTAGTTTAGGTCTGCTGTATGTCCTGCACTGCGTTATAGAACCAGAGTACAGTGGCCGCGGGGGATCAAAACACAACATTTCAAAAATGTAGCGTTTTGGTAAATGTTGTTTTATTTTGTGAACTGTTGTAGTTTTCTGAAATGTGTTTTTGTGAAACATAGTTTTTTTTAATCTTTTGTTGTGACCATACTTTTGTTAAAATGTCATGTGAAATTTTGTTTTTTTGTAAAATGTGGCTTTTTCCTGCAGTATTATTGTATTTTGTGAAACGCCGTCGTGTTTAATGAAATGTAGCGTTTTGCGAAATGCAGGGTTTTTTTGTCATTTTTTGAAAGGTCATGTTTTGTGAAATGTTGGAAGTATTTCGTGAAACGTAATTTTTTTTTCTGCAGTGTTAATGTATTTTGTGAAACGCTGTCGTGTTTCATTAAATGTAGTGTTTTGTGAAATGCTGTTTTTTATGTCGTAATTTGAAAGGTCATGTTTTGTGAAATGTTGAAGTATTTTGTGAAACGTCATGTTTTCTGCAGTGTTATTGTGTTTTGTGACATTTTGTAGTGTTTTGTGAAATGCTGACCCTCAGGGCCACCGTACCAGACGCACTGTCCTCATCACAATATGCGTCAGTATCGTATCACCAGTCTTCTTTTTACACCTCATCAGGTCATCATCGTGCAGGTCAGACTGTTGTCCAGGCAGCAACTTGCTTTCAATAATTACATATAAAAATCAATCACTGTAGAAATTAGCTTGAGCCGTCAGTCTGTGTTCATTCTGTCAGTAACATCCTTTTGTGTAACGTAAAATGCATTCAATGTTAATATAACATTTACAAGAAATAACAAGAGAGCCGATGTTCACTGTGATTAACTACACAACTTAAACAAGTTTCTCGAGTCTGCTGATTTATTTTTAAACAGAAATGAATGGAAACCAGAGGCTGAAATTGTTTACAAAAATCTAAAACTGTACAGCGTGCGTTCAAAAATGGTCAGCAAAAATGATAGTATGCAAAATCTGTAGCTAAAACCTGCAGGCACACAGTTATGGTTCCTTAATGCACTTAAAGAGAGCACTTGGAGAGATTTAGATACCAAACCTCTCTCAGCCAGACTCCATCTGACAGCATTTGCTGACTTGAGGTCAGGCTGGCAGGGCAGACTGAGCTGAGAGGGACATTCTTCATCTTATCTAAATGTGCGGTGAAGCACTCATTTCACCAGGCAATGAATTTTGGATGTCTTAAGTTACATATAATTTACCCATAACCCAAAAATAAACAAATCTAATGAAGACTGCTGGACGATGCTTTAACAATATCATTTCAGAAGCAGTAGTTGTCGAGCAGAGCTCTGAGAGCCTGAGCTAATCTGAACTTGTGTCAAACAAAACAACACCAGCGACAGCACTTCTCATTGTGCTTTTCTGTCACCTGTCTGTTCATGTTGTATGTGCAATAAAAAATCTGAACTCTCCAGTCCCACAGCTGTGGAACGACAGTTTGATGACAGAGAAACCCCCCCCCCTGACGCCCCCCAGAGAGCCCAGAGAATCAGTCTCCCCCTGAAGGAGGACGGCGCTCTTGGGTTTCACAACAGCGCCTGAGTGGGCAGGACCACCACATCTCTGGCATACGCCGCTCTCCAAGACAAAAATCCCCCATCAGCTCGCGTACAGTCAAAACACACCCTCCAGACATGTGCAAGTGAAAGATAGGAGGAAAATAAATAGGCAGACGTGCATTTCCTGCCAGGGAGCCACTCTGCAGCTCTGACTATTTGTTTTGACATTCATTAAGTTATCATTTCCAGGCGGCGGAGCAGCGAAGAACCTCCAAACCTGAGGTTCACCGCCTCCGGTAGGGCAGTGTTTGCGGACGGACGCCTTAGCTCTCCAAATTCAAATACACAGACAAGGCCATTATAATCCACGACTGAAAATAAAGAAAACATCGTTCTAATTCTAACACCAATGTTTGTGCTCGGCTCATAAAAGCAGTAATTTCAAGCCCACTGTTGGCGAGCCGGAGCTAAATTTAGCCACATAATGGGGAAATTGCACTAAAATCTCTGGGCTTATTAAACTTTACTCTTAAGAGAGCACAGGAGAAGTGGAAAAAGCAAGTCTCTTCCCATGGATACAAACTATAATTACCTTTTTTTTTTTGTGAGCACAGAAACAACAGTTCAGCATCCAGAGAAACATGAGTCCGCAGGTATTAAAGGTCCTGGTTCTGATTTCCTGCCATCATTTGCATATGAAGCGTGTCATTTTGTTCCATGTGTTTTGGTGCTGGTTGGCTGCGATCACATTCAGGCGGTGATACTCGAGCTGAATCAACAGAATGGAAGTGCCTGAAGATATTTGGGCTGGTCCAGGTCCTATTGGTCTTAATTAATTTTCAGGACAGGGAGCTCGAGTTTTCAGCTGAGAAGAACAGCTGCAGGCGGATTCGGGGCAGGCGATAAAATAGCATTAAAAATAAAAATACAGAGTCGTCTTCATGGACGGAAAAAAAATAAGCTTGTGAGACTGAAATCTATTGGTTTAAATCCTGAGTCATTACATCTGAATACATGTTAATACCACAACACAGGCTGTTAGCACTATACTGCAGCCAAAGAAAGAATAAATATGATTTCCTGAACTAGATGAACATATCTTTTGAAAATGCCACGTTCTTTGTCAGGATCAGGAGAGGGAAATATAAACGTATCTGCCCTTAAGTTGCTCTGCTGTTGGGTTAGGACAGCAAAGCAAAAATAGATGACGTGGTCGTGGAAGCGTTTGTGTTTTACTTGTACACTTTGTCCCTCTTCTTGCCCCCTCCCCAGCCGCTGCTCAGCTCAACAGGGTTGTCTCGGAAGGAGATGCGCTCCTTTTTGGACGGAGCAGACGTCACTCGCTGAGGAGATGGAACTTCTTTCCCTGCAGACACAAAAGGAAAATGTGTCAATATCTCATACAACGTAAATCGAGCAGTGTGACAAAGCAGTGTGGCAATTTAAATGACACATTTGATGTTAAGCACTAATTGTTGTGGAGTTCTCGCTCTGCAGTTTGTACTCACACGTCAATCCTGATTTTACTGAGTGATTTTTGCTGTAGTCACAAACACTCTGAGAACACTGTCAAGGAGTCCCAGCTAAGGAGTGATTTAGGAAAGTTCTCAGAGCAACTCTGAGCAAGGAAGAGACAGAAACTTTGACCTTAGTGAGGAGGTGTGGTTGACCCTGTTGCTAGGTACGATGCTTTCTTTTAAAATATGTGATTGGTTGCCCTAATGTGAGCCTGTAAGGTGTGCACATCCAGTGGAGATGAAATGAACTACGTCACAATATGAGCCTGTGAAAGCGCTGTCACTGTCAGTGTGATCACTCTGCTGATGGAAGATTGAGACAGACCAGCAGAAGTCATCACTGCTGCTTAAATATCTAAGTGTTGTGATCATTTTCATTTCTGGTTTTACAGCGTTATTGCGTTGGGTTGGAGGTAAGAGAGCATCTCTGATGAGATGACCACAAACACTGGGCCTTATTTACTAATATGTGCCTAGAAATGTTTTTAGTCTTAAGTGCACTCGCAAAATTAACGTCAGATTCATGACACCAGCTGCTTTTGTTCTTACCGCCGTGCATATGTTGGCAGGCACAGACTGCTGAGCGAGGTTAGATACATACACCACCTTAACACCTGCTTGTAGGTCGATCAAAATCTTTTACATACCCTGTTAAGCTGACTGTGGGTGTTACCTCTTCTTGTTATCCAATCAAACTTCGCCACCATCTCTATCAGCCAATCAGGATGTTATTGTCAAATTCTAAATCTGCTCTCTGCTGCTGTCAGCTGTCACTGTAGGCAGAACTGTCCTGCCCTCCTCCACCGCGTTCACCTCCATCTTAATGGGCTCTAATCGCCAAAGACTTTTCACATTTTCAAACTTATGAAGTATTGTGATAGTGTCGTATCATGGAGCCTTTGGTGATTCCCAACCCTACCATTAAGCAAAGCATTAGGAGTTGTACACTGAAGAACATAGTGTGATGTTGGGTAACTACATCTGGAAGCTTCTTTATTGATTTCAAGCGAACACAGATTGTTGTTGAAACCAAACAATAAGGAATCTGCAACTTTTGACCTTGACTGAATTAAATCTGGACGTTGGTCTCAGGAGACTCACAACACGATATTAAATCTGACTGTAAAGTTTTAAGTCTGAGCAGGTGAGTTTTGTGTTTGTGTCTCCGGCTCCCAGGAGCGCCATGCGCTGTATCAGAGGCCCGTCCATTTCACCTGGGGATCAGTACAAAGCCTTTCAAACACACAGTACAAAGGCAGCGCCTCTATCAGGCATGATGCATTCCACGTGTAGGGCCCAGGACCGCGGTCTCCACGGCCGCCCCACACAGGGAGCTGAGCAGCGGGGAGGCCTCTGGAGGAGGTGGGGGGCCTGGGACGCATCGCAGATACTGACCCGGCTCCAAATATCTGCACAGCTGGCACACTGTATAGAATATCCCTCCACTCGCCAGTCATACCTAATCGCACCTCCCGAGTTTTTATTTCACTCATGTCAGCAGTGTTCCTCCTCCTCGTGGTGTGTGTAATGTAGTTTAAAGAGAAACCACCACAGCCTTTTCTGCTTATTTCTCAGCTCAGCTTTGGTGGCTGAATTTACTTTATTAAAGACTTTTGTCCAATTATCTGTTCTAAATCAAACACAGAGAGCACAAACCTGACGCACATGTTGCCAATTTCAGCGCAGGTTGTGCCGTCATGCTGTTAAACGTACGGAGATAACAAAAAGGCCACACATTTGACCCGACCGCTGTGACCAAATAAAGTGTTTTCGATCATTTTGCTCCTATTAGAGTTGAACAGCGGACAAAATTGAGGTAGCAGATATGCAACTTAAGTGGTTTCCTCTGCAAAATATTTTGTGGGCCTGGAAACGCATTTTATGGTGCCGTCCCAGCAAGTGGTGAGTATCGCGTTGCAATAGGTTACAGAGTATTTATGTAGTCTTTACTGCGATGGCAAACTAAGTGAACCTTCTCACTTTAAACCTTCACTTTGATGTGTGTGTGCCACTTCAGAGGCAAAGGACAGACAGCATTCTGAGAAATAAAGTTTTGTTTTCATAGTTACTGACTCAGGAGGGCAGACGATGAGAAGATTTGTCACAGAAGCTGCGTCCCTGTTTTCCTGATTTCACCTGAGTAACTTATTTCCTCTGATATGATGGTTTGTTGATGATAAAGCACAGAGACCATTAGACGCCCTCTCCAAGTTTATGAAATATCTAATTGGCTTTTTAAGAAATGCTCCTGCCTTACACACACATTCATATTTCAATTTGCCCCAAACAATTTTGGATAAGTGGTGTTTTCATCAGAGCAGACAAAGAGGCTTTCTTTCTCCCAGCTGAGAACAACAGTCTGCCTGCCGAGCCAGACGACACTCGCTCCTGCTGCTGCTGCACCTCGTGGACGTCATTTTGAAATCATCACCGGAATCCAATTTGGCTTCGTTAACGGGGACAGGGATCTCCTTCACTCGGATTCCTGGGCTTGTTTAATGTGGTCATCTGCCGTCAGCCTGTCAGTAGCATCTTTGTCACTCAGACTCCTGAGCCCCACGTCTCCTGACAGAAGGGCCAGTCATTCTTCACTGAAAGGACTTTTTTTTTTCCTTTTTCTGCTCGTTTCCTGTCAGAGGAGAAATTCACGGCACTCTGTCCCCGGCCCGACCTTACGGCTCCCCTCCCTCCCCTCCCGGCCGGTGGACTCAGTCTGGGCTGAATAAGCAGCAGCCTTTATCCCTGGCTCGGCGCTCAGCTCTGTGTGACCCGAGACTCGTGGGTGTAAGTGTGCAAACATGGAAACATCTGTACATACATGTGCTTAAAGTACAGGTATCTACACACACAAATACATAAAATCACAATCTATGATTCCTAAGGTTAAAGTTTGACTTTGGCCCAAATCTCTGCTCAGCGCCATAAATATACATTAACATATAACAACACTGTCATATATCCAGTACATGTGTTCAGCTGTCTATACTTCAAATCATACATACAGTGTGTATGTGTGTGTGTGTGTGTGTGTGTGTGTGTGTGTGGATGCATGTAGAGCTGCAACCATTAACCCTTTGAAATCCGCAATAGAAATGGTCCAACAGTATCTACACTGGTATTTTTGCTTATTGTCATTTCCTGGAGTATCTTCACATGAGCTAAACGGTTATGGAAGTCAACAAACCATAATAATTGATTAAAGTATTGGAATAGTGTTATTTAAACAAACAAATAAATAAATAAATACAAATTTGACATGTTTTTCCATCTGATTTCACAAATTATAAACAAAACATTTTGATCCAAAAGATTTCTAAATGTAGAAACATGATCAAAATATTTTTTTAACACTCCATAAGTTGTTTGAACTATGTACAGTATTTAATTTTCAAGATATGCTCAATTTTATGAGTGGAGTGAAAAGGTGTTGTGATAGATTCATCATTCGTTCCTCTGGTGCTACCGTGCATTTTTGCATGGTTTTGTGCCACATATAGGGCAGTGTAATGACATCATCACGAACACACAACGTGATGACACAAAAGACAGAAGTCTCAGCTTTCTGCTGCAAAAAGAATAAATATTCTAGCTATTATGTTTTTTATTTTAGATTGAGATGTACATAGAATTAAGCAAACAACCCCTGTGGCCATTGTGGGAAAATACTGGCGTAATTAAGGTAAAATACCACGTTTGCACAGCACATAAGGTGAGGTAAGGTCATGATGTGATGAAGGGGAAGATGGAGGTCTTAGCTTTCTGCTACAACAACAATGGATGCTCTCATTATTATGGTATTTATTTTAGATCAATTTAAACAGGATCATGCAAACAATGACCTCCTGCAGCCGTCCACAGGAGGGGGTAATCGATTGACTGATGTTATCAACTATCAACTAACTGAATGAACTGACAACTAATTCAATAATCAATTAATTGGTTTGAGTCATTTTTTAAGGAGAAAAAGTAAAAATTTTTGTTTACAGCTTCTAAATGTGAATATTTGTGGTTGCTTTACTTCTCTATGACAGTGTAGTGAATATCTTCGTAACAAAGACCTTTGAGGACGTCGTCTCAGACTTTGGGAAACACTGATCACCATTCCTCATTATTTTCTGACATTTAATCAACCAAACAACTGCTTGATTAATCGAGGAAACCATCGACACATTAATCGACAGTGAAAATAATTGTTGCAGCCCTAGATGCATGTTTGTATGTAAAAAAAAATATACTTAATTTTCAGTGTTCTGAGTGGACACTGATCAGAAATGACAGATTAGTAAAGCAATAAATGCCTCTGTTATCATTTATCTGGACAGCAGTTATTGTGAAAGATACTTTAAACAGTCAGTGACAGAAAGAGTTTAAGAGTGTCGCTGAATTTGATTTTATGAATGTTTTTTCACATTCTGTTCAGAGTTCAGTGTGGTAAAAATCTGCAGTAACAGGATGATTTTGGGAGAAAAACGTCTGTGAAGTTTACAGGACTCACTTGCACAACCCACAGAGTTTCTGCGAGGATAACTGTTCTCTCTGCGAGGCTGAGCAGCTAAACTGTTGTTGGCCCACAATCCTCTGGCGTGATGTCGGCGTTCTGTGTATCCTGGGTCGGCCTGCACGCACCACACACAGAAACACACAAACACACACATAAATGAGGCCCAACATGACACGTCTCACGCAAGCAGTCCAGCATTTTGAAAACATTCAACAAGCAGCGGCTCTGCAGTCTGAATGTATCTAAGAAACAGGAGGAAGGGGGCGGCTCCTCTCGCCAGTGATCGTAACTCAAACTGCTCTATAACGGCACAGGGAGACCTGCAGTTTCTGACTTCAAAGACCTCACCAGCATCAGTATCGTTCATGAGTCCAGGCAAACTGCTCCAAAGTGACACTGGGATTTCTGCGAGTACAATGAAGAAATTGCAGCCAGTTGATCCAATTGAAAGTGTCACTGTGGAGCTGAGCCTCAGACCAGCCTCCCCCCTGCCTCCTTTAAATGGAAGCTGATGAGACAGGCTCCAGGAGAGGGAACCTACAGCGCGGGACATGACTCTGACTGCTGAATGTAAATACTGCTTCACATACATGCAGCTGCCCCCTTTCTCAGAAAAGATTTAAATCAAGATTCACTGTTATTCTGTGAAGTGAGTGAGCTGTGGGGGGGAGTGTACTCACCACGAGCTGCACTCTGCCACCGTTCAGAACGTCTGAGCTGATCTCCGGTAAGAAATGCACACTGAGGATAACAAAGAAAAAAAAAAACATCTGGGCTGTAAGCTCTCTGCATATTTGAAATCAATACAGCAGTTTCCCCTCTTCAGTTCTTTACAATTATCTCTAACGTATCATAAAATAAACACAGATGCAAAGTATGATAATCTTAATGTCTATTTGTTAGGTGGGGGGGAGCACAGGCCTGAATGCTCTCTGCCTCTGTTACACACACTCTGTTGGTATATGTTTCATATACAGTGAAGTGAAGTGTCAATTGTTTTAAGATAAATTGCCCCTTGGCATTAAAACAAATCAGACCTTTTTTTAACCCTGTTTTCCCATCTTTCTGTGTCTAAGTGACTGATGGGATTAACTATTTTTTAAACTGGTCCAGTACTGAGAGAGAGCGCTGAAGCCGGCAGACACGATACTGCAATGTAACCACTCAGGGCATTTGTGCACCGTCACTTTACGTCCACTAACAGTGTTTGTTTTGTCACTGACAGGCTCAGATTATTGTTTTAAGAGTCTGACAACATTATGAAAGGATCCCTACAGAGATAGAGCTTTGTGTTAAAGAGTAAGATCCTTTTTGTTTAATCAGAAACAGTTCTGAAATCACCATCACCAAACCCACCGGACTCCATTTAAAATAAGCAGTCATTTAGTCAGCATTAAAACACGCTTCATTCAAAGTCGACAAAAACAAAATAAAACTCACAAAAACCATCTTTGTTCATCTGTCAGCTGTTCCAACAATCACCAACTCTAGTTTTGTTGAAATAAACTCTAAATTTACCCAGTTAGATGTGAACACATGCTGCCTCTATACATGCTAAAATTGTCATTTATTTAAATGGAGCCTGGTGGGTGTATCGATCGTGATTTCGGAGCTTTACCTGGATAAAAAAAAAAGGATCTTATTTTTAACACAAAGGTCTGTCTCTGTAGGATCCTTTCCATAATGATGTCAGACACTTAGAATAATAATCTGAGCCTGTCAGTCAGTCTGTTCACGTGACATCAAAGAAAATGGATTTATTGTGTCAGTCCGACTAAAACCAGGCTATTAAAACCCATGTAAACATGTTAGTCCGACTGAAATCATACTAAAGTGAATTTCTCGCACAGATAATGTGACTGGGAGTCGAATTCCTCCTGCATGTATACAGTCAATCAGACCCAAACTGGCCAAGGTGCTCTGAGCATGCTCCACAGTTTCTGCCCCGGGCTTTGACCCGGAAGTCCAATAGCATTAAATGTGTAAGAGAAGAAGAAGCCGGTAACAACATGGAGAAATCTA
>NC_065525.1:40832080-40896187 GCF_006386435.1 Epinephelus moara | reverse complement strand
GCAGCTTTGGTTACTTTTCAGATTGCAATTTTCCAAACAACCTCTTCAGGAAATAAAATTACGGTATAACAACATCTGAGCCATAAAAATGAGTTTAAATTAACGTTAAACTTCTTTTGTGTGGGTCAAATTACCTATGTCAGCATTTACCTTGGTCTATAGGTCGCACCGGTCTATAACCCGCACTCAACTTTTTAGATGAAAAAAGGGGAAAAAAGTGCGACTTATACACCAAGTTTTACGGTAAATGTCCTCGTCCAGCTGGAACTGTAGCTCCACTTCACTGTGACTGGAAACATGCTGAGTGGCAAAACAGACACTTTTAGTTGATGTATACATGGAGCGTGCATATTGCCCAGAGTGGTTACATTACAGCCTGTTTCGCGATGGCAGCTGCAGCCCTCCCACTAAATACCTGATCATTTTAAAAAATATATTGTTACCATGAGTCACTTAGACACAAAAACATGACAAAATATGGTCCAGGATGAAAAGTATCACAGTGACCCTTTGAGTAGAGAGACAATTGACAGTCTCTTTTGACTCAAAAATGTGTTGATGCCATCTCCATAAACACACACACTAAGAGTGGACTTCTCAAATGAGTTCTCATACTTCACCAAAAAGTACTGTCTCGCAGTTAAACTTTTGAAATGATAAATATTTGCATATTCATAGATTTTGCATTATATCATGAGGCAATTGATTTTTTGTAAAAAAAAACAAACAAACAAAGAAAAACCTGTTGGACAAATTATTACATAATTATGAAACATATCTAAAAGAAGTCTTTAAAATATGCTAATAATGATAGCAGTTAATTAAAGGATACATTTTCACAAATTACAAAAACCTATATATCTGTCTGTGAAATTACAGAGACAGATATTTAAAAACCTGAACAGATACAAGCAAAAACTCTGTTTGTCTGGTTATCACCAGGGTAAACTAGAAAATATGTTTGTTTTTTTTGGTGAAGCGAACCTTTAAAATATAATTGTAGCTACACATCACACCGCCCACACCTTATGACCACTGCTCAGTGCCTCACCTCTCTGAGTCCCTGTCAGAGTGAGCAGCCTGGGTTTGCAGCCACTGCTGAGCTCGTTCCTGCTTCACTCGCTCCACCTTCTCCGCCTGCTGAAGGCCTGGCTCAGCCTCGCCAACTGCACTCGACAGAAAACATCAAATAAACGTCACAGCAGATATTTTTTCTCCTACTTCTCTTGTCAGTTACATTCTTGATGACGATGGTGGCTGAGAATGAGCGCGCAGCCTAATCAGCGAACACTGCGGTGAAGGTGGCGTGTTTCTAAATGACAGGAGGTGTAATCGATACTGCAGCGAAGGAGCTGTGTTAACAGATGCTCACCAAAGTACAAGCTTAACAAATAAACAGCTGGTGGGCCTGATGTGTAGCAACGTCTGACATGTTTCACTGTAATTACAGGCAGCCAGGGTTCCCAGCGCCGGGGGAGATCAGCGGTCAAGGCTCCCAGCGTTTATGTTTGGGCTTAAGGTGGTGTATTTGTTTGCAGGACTCTGGGGCATTACTGTAATACAGTTTCAGTTGCTGAAAGATGCAGCGGGAGGAGATCTGCTTTCCTCCAATTGTTGGGGCTTGTGGTTTTTTGTAAATTTAATCCAAGCAGTTTGTTAAAGAAATCTGAAAAGCTGCTGATTTACGAGTTCTGCTGAAATCCCATAATAAGGTCGTAATTCAAAGTAAACATTTATGTTGCGCTGACAGTAATGCTGCCGTAGATGGGTGTAAACTGATAATGAATTTTGACAGCCCAATGCTGGAACTAATGATGCATTTATTTAAGCCATTTACTTGCTTTTGCTGGGCTGTAAAAGGGGAGAGAAAAGCTTTACAGTTTTCATGGGTTAATTGAGGAGCCCCACTAAAAATGTCAAGTGATAGATGCTTCCCCCGGGGCAGCAAAGGCCAGGAAATGGCTACTCACACGTCCCAGAGCTGAAAGTACAGAGAGACAGAGAGAAACAGGGCACAGGCTGTCCTGAAAAACACTCAGAGGAATATGTTTTCTAAACTGCAACATGCTCATGTACTGCACTAGCAGGCATTCTGCCTTCATTGGTCATACATCATGACAGGATCTTATATGGACACATCAAAAGTTGTAAGGGAATACTGGCAATGAACTTGCACTCCTGAGAGATGAATGAATGAATGAATGTGATACAAGACAAGCACCAGAAAAAAGTTCACATTTCTGTTTCACTGCAGTAGCACGGAGAGACTCTCCTCTCCCTTTTCCCCTCTGAACCCTCCACCAAAGCCCCCTCCTGACCCCGTCCAACCTCCTGAATCCCCCTCCAGGAGTCCTCCAGGACATCAGGAGGGGGCCTGGAGGAGTCACGCCTGTTAAGAGGGGCTCTTAAGCACATTAAGCCACCTCGTCTCTACTGAGGAGGGGAGAGCTCGGACTTAGTATCAGTGAGATGGGGAGGAGGAGGAGGAGGAGGAGGGAGGAGGCTTTGGCCCGCAGCAACCAGAGCTGAAGGAGAGACACAATGCTGAAAACTTGCAGCTTCCTCCCCTCGAACGCCACCGCAGAAACAAACAACACGAGGTCAGGCAGCAGATCTGGGCCAGAGCAGAGCCTAATGAGAAATGAAACTGTGCAATGAATGAGTTGATGACCCTGCGTTGTTGTTGTGAGGAGGCATCCTGAACAGTTGTAGGCAAAGTAACTGCTGATATATGGAAACAGGAGGGGGCAAGAAACAAGCAGTGAGGCAATCAGACTGTAAGTAAAGCAGAGAATGAGCAACTGTAATGGTCATAATTAACAGTTACAGCAGGTACGGTGAACAACAGAGTCAGTTTGTAAGAGATGCTCACAGGTTTTAAAGTCTCAGTATGTTTGAGACAAACCAGTGTGACATTAGGTCTGGGCGATATACTGATATTAGATCAATATCCTGATGTGAGACTAGATATTTTTCTAGATTTTGGAAAGTGTAAAACCTACAGTATGATACCCATCACGTGAATGGGAGCATTCAAGTGCATAAATCATTTTACTAAAATGCCACCAGACTCCACAGGCAGGGGGGAGTGGGACTGATTACTCAGGGCACCAGCAGGAGGGGGGCCCTCGAAGAGACTGGAATGAAAAGTTTGGTTTTGTTCGCAATCTTTTATTTTGTACTAATTAATGCCATAGCTAAATTAAAGCTGGCTGAATAAATCTTTAACGGCAACCAGCCAAGCATCATGCTGACATGAAAGGATGGCTTTTTTCGTGGGTGTCTGATGCTGGAAGTCACTGACCAAGCACCGGTTTTCAACGACTTCAGAGTGAGACTGGGTTGCAAAAAAATACACGGACTTTCCCCTGGAGTCGCGTGTTTCTTTTCCTAAACCTAACCACAGTAACTTTACGTTAAATACGTAACTGTACGTTAAGGTCTTGACATCATTTGTGGGGTGCTAATTCTCAGTATATCATACAAACTGTTCTGAGGATACGTTGCTTAGAAAAGAAAGTGTTCAAATGCTGTCTCACGTTAATGGTCAGCATTCACAGACTTGAAAGACTTGTGTCTTGGCCTGCTACATCAGGTCTTGTACTAAACCTACCCTAAAGAGCGTGAAACTTGACTTTAGACTCTGACAGGCTTGAAACTTGCCCCATAAGATTAAAAACTGCTATGCTAAAAGTTAAAAATGAAAATCTTAATCTAAATTTATTGCATCACGAAAGTCGTTTTGAGAGCCTGTTTTCCTGGCACTCACAGAGTGGAAGAAGAATCAGAGCATGTCTGAAATTTGAGGATTCTGACTGTTTTAGTTGTGTGTTTGTCTCTGTGAGCGACGCAGACGCAGCTGCCCAACTCTACATAAGATCTGCATGTTTCTTCCTCACATGTGCCACTGCATCTCAAGCATATATACTATGAGGAGAGAGCTGCGCTGCCTGAGATAAATAGAAGAGCTGAGGTGAAATTAAAGGCATATGAATGCTGGTAAATATTCTGACATGAAGTTATTTTGGATGATGGATGATAAACTGGATGATTGTGTTTCAGTCAAACTTTGTAGATGACTTGAAGTGTGAAATTGAGTTAAGTGCTCAGGAGGTAGGGGTTCCAGGCTGAAATAAAAATATATACCCTCATGTCCCTCTGACATGAGGACGGATGTTTGGTGGGGTTGGATCGCAGTTTGGATGGAAGACGGAGGTTGGACGGGTGTGTGTGCCTGGGGGGGTTGAGTGGAAGGCGTTGGTGGAAAGTAAGAGGAGAAAGAAGGAGAAACGCTTGGAGGCAAACAACATCTTCAACATCTGCAGCACTTGATGATACAAAGCATCTAAAAAAAAGAGGGGAAGCGTATTTCTGTATTTTTTGCCTTTAAAAGAAAATGTCTTGTGGCTCTGCTCCATTCTCTCCCTCTCTATCTCCCTCTCTGGGTATGTAAGCTGATACCCATTTCAAGTGGGTTACTCATGTCCAGCACATCCACACAAAGAGCCCGGATAAAATAAACACGCCGCGTCGGATATCTTGGAAAGAATCTGTCATGGGTTTGGGGCTAATCACCTCCAGAAGGGGCTTGACTCAAAGCCTGAAACGTTAGCCCCTGTCGGGGAGCGCTGGCTGGGCCGGGCTGGGCTGGCTAGTCCCCGGGCACTGGGGATGGATCCGGAGGAGGGGGTGCCTCCCACAGGTCAGGACCAGAGGAGCAACAGGAGAGGCTGGCTTGGGCCCGTTTACAGAGACCCGCAACACACCACCTCTGCTGCCGCCGCCACCACAGCCTCACAGTCGGCCTATAAAAAGGCAACAAGAGCTGTCTCCTCCAAAACTGAGCTGGTTAGAGTTACACATTTTACAGGAACACTCTCAGTCGAATCAGAGAATCAACTGAGGACACAGGACGTTACGCAGAGATGGAAGGATGATGTTCTAACTGGTGACCCGTGTTACTTTATCAGCTGATGTAGCTGCTTCACTTCATTGCTCGAAAACACCAGTACTGTTCGATGAATTATCAAGACAAGGGTGGAGAGGAGAGATAAGGACACTGGAAAGAAACAGAACTGGAAATATTGTTGTAACGTAATAGGTCATTTGGATGGAAGCGGTCCTCTACTGCCAGTTGGCTGAGAGCTTATCCACAGCTTTATTGTGCTCACACACGATTTCAGTGTCAGTAATCACAGTGTTGGATAGTTGACATAATACACCTGCAGCTCAGAATCAACACGTGATAACATAATGATGCTGTCATACACACACTCACTTTTTCATCTTACAAATTAATTATCGGACAAAAAGTTATTAGTGGGAAAGAAAATCAACTGCCGTCATTGCCAAATACTAAAGTTAAGTTTGTCCACCATTGTTTGATGAAAGTATCTTGTAAGTTTGGCAATCTACTCACTGCTGACAACTTGCGACAAAATTTTTAAGAATCTTTGAAAACATCGAAATAAGTTGTTGCTGGATCTTTGGCTGCTCAGCACTGAATCAGTTTGAAGGAAAACAAGGCGACTCCTTCACAATTATTCAACAAACAAATTACTAAAGAGATCCACCCAGAAGAGATAAAGAGGAACTAAAAACATCCCAAAGTTGAAGGTACGATTTGTTCCCTTTTTTTTGGCTGTAACATGAAATGACAGGCAAACATGGCGTATTTCTCCACAGCTAATTAAGGGCTATTTCATGCTTATGGCAGCGTTGGACATGGACCAGAGTCACTTCACTGCCTGTTGGCAAACGCTACTGCTGCCGCGTCTCCTCTGACTGCTGGATGACCGCGAGCGTCGTGCTCTCTGGATGTGAGGCCTTGACCCCAGTGGGCGGGGGCGGGGTTGGGGTTCAGAGGAAAGATGGAGACAGGCATGATAAAAGTCCACTTCCCCCCGTGTCCTCCCTCCTGCCCTCCCTCCAGCTCTTCCCTCCCTTTTAAGTCTGGCTGTGGCCGTCACGATGCCAAATCATCTCTCCACCTCAGGGCACGAGGCCACAGCACAAAAGATGGAGGGAGAAGTTTGCTTCTTCCAGGACTATCAAACTACGTCACACCACAGTCAACCTGTAGAGACTGTTTTATTATCCACAGCAGTGAGAATTAAGTCTTGAGGAAGAAAGAATGTCTTCTCTCATGAGTAAAAACCAGCTCAGTGATGTGAAACATCACAGACAACTTCAGAAGCATACAAGTACACGGCCAGTGAAGTCATTCTTGTCTGTGGGTGGAATATTTAAAGAGAAATTCAGGTTTCACAAACTTGAGGCTCATTTTTAGATTTGTGCCATTTTGGCAATAATTTCTCTTGATGATAAAAAAAAACAAAACAAAACAAAAAACTAGAAATGTACACCTTCGTGCAGAACATGATGATGTCACAGTGAAGTTGACCTTTGACCTTTAGGATAAAAATGTCATCACTTCATCATTTTATCCTGTTATCCATATGTATGCAAGGTTGTCTTAATTAGTTTATGAATTCTTGAGTTATGGCCAAGTATATGTTTTATGAGCCCACAGTGACCTTTGACCTTTGACCACTAATCGGTTCATCTCCAACTGGACGTCTGTGTCAAATATAAAGAATTACCTTACGGCATTTCGAAGATATTACACTGACCAGAATGGGATGGACCTGAGGTCACAATGACCTTGACCTTTGACCACTAAAGTCTAATCAGTTCATTCTTGTGTCCAAGTTGACTTCTGTGCCAAATTTGAGGAAACTACCTAAAGGCCTTCTTGAGACACTGCGTTTATGAGAATGAGACGGATGAAATGTTGATGAGAGCACCACCAACGTCTAATCAGTTCATCATTAAGTCCAAGTGGACGTTTGGGTCAAATGAAAAGAAATTGTCTCTAGGTGTTTCTAAGATATCGCATTTATATCACATATGATGTGAGGTCACAGTGACCTTTACCTTTGACCTTTGACCACCAACATCTAATCAGATCATCGTTGCGTCCAAGTGAACGTTTGTGCCAAATTTGAACAAATTCCTTCAAGTCATTGTCGATACCACATTCACAAGAATGGGACGAATGTACGGACGACCCAAAAACATGATGCCTCCGGCCACAGCTGTCACCAGCGCAGAGGCATAAAGAAAAGTATAATTACTGCTAATGTTTGTCATTCAGAAATATTTCATACTTTCAGCCTTGGTTGTAGTGATGTCACTGTGTCGCCAGTCTCAAAGCCCATCAGTGATCTGTCAACGATTTAAGACCTTCACACACCAAATACATATTTTTCATCCAAAACTGTCACACCTTTGAAAATAAATATGACCTCCCGTTGTGTCCATCACATTCACACACTAAACAGATAACAGAGTAGGAATATAGCTGTTACAGAAATACATAACTTAAGAAGTTCTCATCTTAGGAATCCTACGTTAGGATGGCATAGACGGTCCTAAATTCAAAATAACTGCCCAAAATGGCAGCAGCACTTTACTCTAACTGCATAATGACACTTTAAATTTCAAGAAATAATTCAAATACATACATAAATACATCTACTTATCTATTTATAGATTGAATTAAAAATTAATAGAATAATTGAGGAGAAAATTAGGTTTCCTCTCACCGACAAGATTAGTACCTCAGAGTTCTTGTAGCTAAATTTTAATACTCAGGAGGGGTTTGTTTGAGCAAGTTCACTATCCAGTGACAACTGAGAGCCGTGTCCATCTGAAGTGGCCTAAAGGTACTTTCAAATCAATGATTCAGGCAGTTTGTGTGCGCTGTCAACACAGACACAGGCATGACAGGACAAGTCCCAATTAAAGAATTAAATTTACAGTTTTAGTCATGATCTCTGAAGTCAAGATAAAACAGGAGGTCTGAGACAGGACACAGCTATGATTTTAGGAATAGTTTCTGTAATAGGAAAATTTGATTTTTTTTTTATCTTTAAAACTTGAAAACAGTCAGGACATTTTCCTGTAAGGAGGCCTCTGGTCTGTAGATCATCATGTCAGACTGAGAAATGATTTACAGGTGTTACTACATGGTTACAGAATGTGCAGCAGGTCTCAGTTCCTACCTTTTATATCATTCCTGTTGTGTTGTGCCGGCCTGTTTCGAGCCTCCACCGGACCCAGCTGGTAACTGCAGTTTCTGAACATGGCAAGACGGACGGAGGGATCTATGAGAGGGAGATGGGGTCAAAGAAGGACAAGGCGGGCCCAAAACCAGAAGCAGAAACCAGGACCTAACCTTCGGAAAATTTTAGCGCAGCGCTCTGGTTTCACTGAGGCAGATGCCATTAGGAGTTAGAGCAGACATTGACCTGTGTGTCGGTGGAGAAAGATGACAAGAGCCCTGCTATTGGAATCATGCACTTGCAATTGTGATCAAAGAGCAGCCTCCCTCTAACACGACCGTGGCATGATAATCGTGGCAGGACTACTGTTTCTTGGTGCAGAGCGGAGGTGAGGTCACCTTTCACCACAGTTGCACTCAACCACTACAATGAATCGGAATGAAAGTCATCGCGGGACGACTTGTCGAGAGCTTTCTTGGCAGTCGTTTCCGTTGCAGGCTCTCAAATAAGGCCCAATCAGAGGCGACAGGTCCTGGCCTCTGCTGTCTGTTATGGCTCGTTAACGTACACGGGGTGGAAAGGTTCGCCGCTGAAGCACGGCTGAGGGAACAAAGACGAGAATGAAAAGAGGCAAAAATGAGTGTGGGTTTTTTTCCCTTTTAGAAAATGGATTTATGTCTGAACAGCAGCTCCGTCCATAAAGGGGGATATTTGGTGTATACAGAGGAGTGAGGAGACAGGAAGACACATTAGTTCAGGTGTAGAGGGGATACTGAACAAAGGAAGCTTTGTGATTTAAGAAGAAAACCACAGAGCTTCTGATCTGCTCTCATACTGTAATCTTCGTATTTCTCCATACAGCATTATGTTAAAAATATACAAACATGTTTCTGAAATATTACACATGCACACCAGAAATAAATGCAAATAGGTGACTGTGTTATTTAGCCCTAAGACCCTAAATGATATAAATGACAGTGGACAAAATGACAGAAACATGTCAGTACAACACAAATAAACTGCAGCCTCCAAAGTGACAGTCATATCAACACTTCTTTAAAACACTGTTAGCAAAGACTGAATAAATAGAATTTTTTTGCACTGATCTCAGCCTGTGGACCTTTTTGTGGCTCCTAGCCCAGTTGGTCTGCGGGTTTATCCTCTGCTGTCAATTCTTGTTTAGAAAAGCAGAAGAATTAAAAAAGACAAAGAGGCTTGAGTGTGTTGTGTTCTGACACAGAATGTATAAATCCAAGCACATTGAATGACCAATGTGTATTTACAGTATGTCTATTTTAAAAATCTTTTTTGGTTTTTTCTTCAAATTCAAAAACTTTATAGGATTTCAAGGGCCATTGGGAACCGAGTGCAACCTTCATGGAGGTAGGATTTATTGCAGAAACGTTGCATTTTATTAAGTTATTTATTTTATTAAGACAGATACGCCTGTTGATTTGCTTTTGCCTTCTGTATTAAGCAGGTGGAGACGCCACAGGCTGCAGTCAAAGCAGGACTGTTCAGAGCTGGTTTACACACTGGAGTGTTTTAACAAAGACATTTTATCTCCTCTAGGAATGTTTTGATTCTCCTGGGAGACTTTTATGTAGGCATAGGCAATATGGCCCCAAAATAATATCACAATATTCTTGACAATATGACAAATAAGATAAAAAATGTTATATCATTAATTTAAGAAGATAGAATTGCAACAAAATCAGTGATGTGGTTTTAGGGTTTGCTTCAAATCTTGAGTAAAAACTAAATAAAAATGATGATGTCATTTCTTTAACAGTAACTCAGACTCAGATTCAGATTCTGTTACAATATAAATAGTTCAACTAATTACACATTTAAACAAATGTCCCCTGGAATCACTATATATAAATCATCTCTGATTATCAGGCTGTAACCTGTGACAGGCTGTTAGGAGACAGAATCACTGTGCTGCTGCCAGAGGAGCCGCTGAATGAGTTCCCTCTGAGCGGACGCCACACTTTATTACACACTACTGAAGCTCCTCCTCTTTTTGGAACCACCGCACAGTCCATCATCATTTCACTTTCACATAGGTAACAGTATGACGTCAGCATATCAGCAAGTCGAAATATGGAATAAGGATTTTTCATGTCATGTAAAAAATGATATCAGTATTATCGTGAGTGAGATGATATGACACAACCCTGACACACCCGTCTGTCTGCATGCTGTTTCAGGTCAGCACAGCTTCTCGGTGGAAGTGACTGGATTTTTCTTTAAAGTCACACCTGTGACATATAAACTCTGTGTATGTATAACTCTTCTGTCACACACACACTCACCCCTGCGTCTCTTCTGCTTCGTTGGCTTCATCTTCTGAGCCCTCTTGAGCATCAGAAGAGCCGTGTTACTGTCAGTGAAACCCCTGCAGACAAGGAGGACAGAAGCCTAGTCACACACAAAATAACATTCAAGGAAATAACACACACACAACATCAAAAGACATAATGTGTGATGAGATGATGATTTACCATTCTTCCAGAATCTTTTCTGATCTCTCAGAGAGACCGCTGAGCACCGACGCTGAAGCAGGAGATTTGCTTCTGAAATCACAGAGATTATTCTCCTTAAAAAGACACACAGAAATTTAGAAATTCAAAATTATATAATGTGACCACACTTATTTTCAAATCAGATAGAATTCATATAGCACCGATGGAAAAAAGCAGAACTACTTGTGATCAAAAGAGATCAGCACAGAAAGTTTCTGTTGCTGACGTCCAGTCTGGTTCAGTGAGGTTCGAGTGTTTTGCTTAAAGACGACATGAAGTTTGAAATCTGGATGATATTAATCCAGCCATGACACAAATATGTTAATAAGAACATCATCTGGACATGAGGTATCCTGGTTGGCTCTACACTATATCTGGAATTAACATGAGGTACCTTCATTCAGGAAGAGAAACATTTTTTTTTTTTTTATTTCTTATTTTTACTTCCCCTGTTTGTGAGTTTTGCTTGTTTATTATTAAGTGTTTAATCTTGTGTTTTTGATACTGCACTTTAATACAGACTGTTCGGTCACATGTTGTTGTCCTGGAACAAATACTATTTCATGTCCTCTGCACATGTATACTGAGAAAACAACAATAATCTTGACTAATGTCACTCTTAGTCATTTTAGTAGTGTCAGTGTCACATGAATGTCAGAGTAATCCAGGGACAGTATATCAGAAGTGAGAATATAAGAGGTCCAGGTAAAGGGTCAGTTTTCCCCCAGGTGCAACAGTTTTCTCCCTAAAAGTCTAAAAGTATGCAGGTGAGGTTAACTGGAGACTGACCACACACGGTACTGTGAGTGTGAATGGTTGTCTGGCAATGTGTGTTAGAGATAAACAGGTGAAGGCAATGGATGGATGCATATATTAAAGGGACAGTTCACCTCAAAACCAAAAACACATATTTTTCCTTTTCCCTGTAGTGCTATTTATCAGTCTAGGTAGTTTTAGTGTGAGATGCCAAGGGTTGGCGATATTGGTCACAAAGATGTCTGCCTTCTCTCTAAAATAACGGCACTAGATGACACTGAAAAAATATATTTAAAAAACTTAACACTCTCCAGAAATCGTGACCCGGTTACTCAAGATAGTGAGCAGTTTCATGTAGGAACTATTTTCTTTCTATTGAACTACACTCTCCAACCGTATCACAAAGAAGTGTGCATCTACTGCTAGCTCTCCTAGCACCACTGAGCTACCTAACTTTACAGCTCAGCAGAGGAGGACGCCATTAACGTTTAAATCTCACACTGTCACAAGCAACTCCTCCATGAGTAGATGCACGCTTCCTTCTGCGAGGTGATAAGGTTGGTGAGTGTAGTTCGGTATTAAGAAAATAATTCCTACATGAAACTGCTCACACCACACCATAATCTGTGCATTATCTTGACTAACCAGGTCATGATTTCTGGAAATGTATTTTTTTGGCACTTTGAGCACTTTGAGTGTTTTCTAGTTCCATTATATTGGAGAGAAGACAGACATCTTAATGGCTGATATCTCCAACACTCAGAAACTCGCATCAAAACTAGCTAGACTGATAAACAGCACTACAGGTAAGAGAAAAAATATGTCTATTCACCAGCTTGATGTGACTCTGTGTTTCCACTGTGTGTAGACTCAGACAGCCAGTCATGAGGCTGTTTTGTTCTACCTGTTGGAGCTCTCTGGAGAAACTCTCCGCCCTGCAGAGTCCACCTGTTCTCCAGACACCCAGGCCTGTTTTGGCCTCCGTACGGCCGGCGGGGGGAGGATGCACTGGGAGGGTTCAAAAAAGTGCACAGGAGGCTGAAACACATACATGAATCAGTGTTAGCGGTCACTTATTGCTCTTCTCACTGTATTTGAGTACATTTTAATTGCTTTTTAGACAAACGTGTGCATGGCAGCCAAAATATATGAGATTCTAACATGAAATTCACAAAGTTTTTAATTTACTGGAGTGTTTCTTTACATTCAGATTCTTCATTTATTTAAAAAAAAAATATTTTGCCAAAGTCAAAACATTATTTGATGTGTGTTCAGAAGCTTGAGATGCTGAATCTCTAGATGGAAAAAAGAGTTTAAACTCTGTCTAGACAACATACAGTACTCAGTTTATTTTAAATATATGACAATATGAATTATAATGTTTACAAGAATGTCCACTAATATTAAACTCAAGTGTGTGTTTTCTTTTGAGGCTATTTGGCCGACACAGTTTGAACACTGGAGGAATGCTCATATGTAAGTCAAACTAACAGCTTAATTACTCTCCAGATCCCATTTTCTCTTTGTGGAAGCGCTAAATTGTTCATCTCCGCCTTTGATGTGTACCTCAGTGTCAACACATCGAGGCCCGGCCACGACAGCAGCTGCACCGCATCAGCTGGCCTCAACCGGCCACCATGATGTACAGCGCTGAGCACGCTCCAAAGAAAAGATCCAACGAGAGGTAAATGAAGGGGGAAAAAACAGGACGACAGTCCGCCAGCGTGAAAAATGACATCTGCTTGTGCGGAACAACCCTCAGCCCTCCAGGAAATAATCTTGTTTTTCAAGAGAGTAAATTTAAAGATCAATCAGGGAGGGTGAGACAAATCCTGGAGGGGGCGATGACCAAGATGAGAAGAGGACGAGGCAAGAAAATAACTCTTGTGTTGACATCACACAGCGCCTGGTAATTCCCGAAATTCACTGGCTGCTTTCACGTTAATACCAGCCCACCAGGTTTTAAAGGAATAGTTCAGATTTTTTAAAGTTGGGTCGTACAAGCTATTTATCCTTAGTCAGAGTACTACCAACAGTAAATATACGTTAGTGTGCCCCCAGTTTAAAGAAAGGGCAGGAGTCCTGAAACAGAAGCTCAACAATGTTCTGCTATGGATCAGAGTCGGCAGCAAAATGTATTTTAGCCATCTATAAAAAGGCCCACCTTAAAAACAATCATTATCAGTTTAAGTGTACGCTGCATTGAGAGTATTTTCACAGTTTTATCTTTCCATCAGACCGCCCGATCTTAGGGGGAAATTGTTAACGGCGTCAGTTCCACATCTATGCTCTCCCCAAAGCCGCCAGACTCCATTGAGAAAATCAGTAATTTTGGCTCGCTGAACACAGGAGCTGGTGGTATACTGCTGCCTTCAGAGGTTAGTTAGTTTGTGTTATTGTGTGACTGTGGTCAATCCAAAATTTTAACCCTTTGAACTCTGCCACAGAAATGGTCCGCAAGTGTATATGTTGATATATTTTGTTTATTGTGATGTCATTTCTTGGAGTTATCTTCGTATGCTTCATATCCCTAAAACCTGTACAACCTGAGCTAAAAGGCTATGTTAGTCAATAAACTGAAATATTTGATAAAAGTACTGAAATGATGTAATTAATTTAAAAAAGTACAAAGAATCTAACATGTTTCTTCATTAAATAAAAAAAAAAAAATAAACACACAAAACATTTTGATTCAAAAAGATTTCTTAATGCAGAAATATGATCAAAATATTTCTCCACATGCCATGAGTTATTTGAACTATATTTATGGGCAGAGTGCAAAGCGGTTGTGATAGATTCTAGGTCGGTCTAAAAGTTTGCATTCACTCGCAGCAGCTGCTCCTCTCATCCATCGATCTGATCTGATCTGATCTGATCTGATCAGCTCTGACTGGATCGACTGATCAATTATCCACCCTGCGATTCACAAACTGTTCCACCAGTGCTGCGTTCATGGGCTCACAAAAACCTCCAAGTTTAGAGATGGGACACAGTTAGATACCAAGGAACACACAGGCATTAAAAGTTGTCGTCCCACCGCCCCATCATCAGCTGCCGTCACACATACAACCTAATTCTGTGGGAGACACTGCTAAAATACATTTTATTGCTGACCCCACCCACAACAGGACATTGCTGAGCTCCTATGTCAGTAGTCCTGCCTGCTTCTCTACACTGGGAGCACACAGACTGACATCTACTGCAGGTAATACACCACTTTTAGACTTTCACAGTTTGTCCCAGTACAGTTGATTTACCTTTACAGATGGCTGCTGCTCAGACACAGGATAACGTCTGGGAGTTGAGTCCTCAGAAAGCGACAGCATCCACTGTTTCTCCAGCGCTGCCTTTTTAAAAATAAAAATTACTTTAAATATAATAATTTCTGGAAGCAACAGGTGAAGGACAACAAAGACAAGTGTCCTCAGAAAAAAACTCACATATGTATATAGTATAGAACAGTGAAGAGTGTGTGTGTGTGTGTGTGTGTTTGCGTGTGAGTGTACATGCCTGTGTTAGTGCCTGTGTATCATTGTGTGTCCTTTACGTTTCTCTGTTTTTGCGTATTTCTAAATTTGTGTGCATGTTTCTGTGTCTGTTTTTGCAGGTTTGCATGTGTGTGAATGGAGTAAATGCTGGGTATGCATTTATGCATTTTTGTTCCGTCCTCTCTGCAGCTTTGTGTGTCTGTTTGGGCGTGGTGAGGAGAGAAATCACTGAACCATGAACGTGAGGAACCCATGAACTCGTGTGCATACCTCATCAAAGACAAATTCATCCACATCCACCTCCTCAAAGGTGTCGTCCTCTCCGGAGTCGGAGCATGTGACGGCAGCCAGAGCAGATGCGAGCCTCCTCCTCAGAGTGAAGCCCCTCCAAAACGCCTGGAGGTACCCAAAGAAGAAACGGTAGAAAAGCCTCCATGAATCACGAGGCAAACGTAAATATTGTGCGTTATCCCATTAGAGAGATAAAACATGTTAACCTCTCTTTTAATTGCTGAGTGTTCTGCTGTCTGAACTCTGCGTGACTCCGGGCTGCTCCGAGACAAATGGAGCTCCAGTGCGCCTCTAAATCCTCCAATTCCCAGCGGGCTGCGGGGGGCACACTTCACTACAAGTTGAGCAGAGCAGGAATCCTACAACTCTTACTACCGTACTTCTCTGGAATCTGATTAATCACTCATGTACCCCCCCCAAACACACACACACACACACTATTCTACTACATCACCACCCCCACCTTCTCCCTCAGAGAGCCCTAAAGGACTCATCAAACACTTTTTGTGTTGAGAAGGGATTTGGGAGAAGTGTTGAGTAGCATGTTTTTCAGAACAGCAGCTTATATGCAGAGGATTAGCCCAATAAGCCTCCGCAGCACGTACGAGGCCTGAAGATAGATGTTCAGGGCTGAAAATGGAGATTTGTAGATATTCACTGCGTGAAAGTGACTTCAGTCTTCAGCCACAATACCTGAAAATTCTAGTTGCAGCAGTAAGGTCCTTATTTACACATCGAAAGGTTAACAGGAAGTCTCTTGTCTATGTTGGATAAGTTTTTGAAACTAGCGGGCCCACTGATCAGACTGGTTTTATGCAAACTGGTGCTAAAACAATTGATGAGATTAACAGAAAATGAATCGCCAACACAGGTTGTTTTTTTTTCAACTAATCACACAAGTGGCTGAAATGAGTTTCCTCTGTAGGGTGTCTGGGCTCAGACTCAGAGATACAGTAGGTTGAGCAGCTTGGATATCCGGAGGGAGCTCGGAGTAGAGCCGCTGCTCCTTCGTGTCAGAGTGGGTCAATTGAGTTGGTTTGGGCATCTGATCAGGGTGTTACCTCCCTTCCTCCCTTAGAGGTGTTCCAGGCACATCCCACTGGTAGGAGGCCCCGGGGCAGACCCAGAATGCACTGGAGGGATTACATATCTCATCTGGCATGGGAACGCCTCGGGGTCCGCTAGGAGGAGCTGGAAAGCATCGCCGGGGGAGAGGGATGTCCGGGGTGCTCTGCTTGGCCTGCTGCCCCTGTGACCCGGCCCCGGATAAGTGAAAATGGATGGATGGATGGATAAATCATTTCAGACATTTAACATACGCTGATTTCACCTTCTTAAAGAGTAACTGAGCCCATTTTCCTAACTGCGATGGAACATCACACTGTTTCATTGTTTCCTGATGAAGACGTCCTAACCTGCTGCATCAGTGAACAAGTCAAACGTGGCTACAATGATGGTGCAGAGGTGCAGAGAGAACAGATTAGGAAGACTCGGAAACACTGACCAATCAGAGCAGACTGGGCTTATTTAGGAGGGGGGCTTAAAAAGGTGCTAAAACAGAGTGTTTCAGACAGACATGGAACACAAGTGTTCCAGCACAGAAAGTATGAGGGAGGAAAAAGTGTTTATTTTAATATTAAAGCCTGTAAAATACAAGTGTTATGGGTGAAAGGTGCATGCGCCCTTTTTCATTGCTTGCTTCTTGTCTTTCTTTTGTTTTCTTAATCATTTTCTTTACTTCTAACAAAACTAGTTTTTGTTCATATTTTGAAGACTTCATGTAAACTGTTATTTCTTTGTTTTTTTTTATAAAATAAATCCACAACTGTTGATACACCCATCTCCACTTGCCTTTTTCCTTTTCCCTCAGTTTCATAGTTACTGTTACTTTTGTTATCCCCTGAGCCTGATCAGGGAACATAACAAGAAGTAAGAACCTAAAAATGAGCAGAATATGGGACCTTTAATTATGGCCTGACTCACAGTTGTTGGTCTTTACCTCCTGCACAGTAAGTCAAACAAGAACGTCTGACAAAACTCCAATAGTTTTACCTGGATGACAGTTGCTGCGTAATCCTTGCCAACGACGCTCCCGTTAATATAGGAAGGTCCTGACTCTGGCTTTCCTCCATCTCCTCCTCTTCCTCCTCCCTTCTCAGCTGTGGAAGAGCTGCTGGAGTTCCCACATTTCTGTCTATATTTCCTCCACAGCTGCTGAATCACGACTGCTGCTGTGCTGCTCCAGAAACACACACACACACACACACACACACATACACAAAGTGAGGGATATACTATACATGATGTCATAGCACCTTCATCTTTCAAAACATGAATTTATTTGTGAGCAGACATCTGGAGAGCAGGACTCTGGAGAGTTTCAGCCTGTCCAGAGCCACCCCTCATATCAAAGATCTATCGTCCTCCCAAAGATAGTGCGGTGTTAATGATGAAGCTGCGTGTTAAAATGAGTAAGATGTTCAACATCTTTGGCTGTAAATCACACGAAGGAGGCTCCAATGATGACAAATGCTCTGCAGCAGAAACTAATAAAATTCTGAGCAGCTATAAAAAGAATGATATAAAAAAGAGGGTGTTTGCTTTAAGTCAGCAGCGTCCACGTGTGGAGCAGGAAAGAATTTGGAGGATTTCATTACAAACATCAGCTGATGTCTTGTTGACAGTGTGATGTGAGATAGTATGGACGCACAGAAGTGGACACGACAAACTCGGAACATTTGGTGATTTACCTTTGGAGGTTTTGATGGTTGGACACAGGTACCATGTCAAGACTGGAGGAAGATGTCTTTCCCCTTGTTGCAGATGAGTGAACGCTGCCAGAGTTAGCTTTGCCTACTGTCAGCCCTGTCTTTGGACCAGCTGTAACAGAGTGGAATCCGTTATGTTGACTCTCTGCAGCTGACTTCTCCTCAGAGCTCCAGTAGCTGCGTCTGTCCCCGTGTGGGACGAACTGTGGAACTTTTCCAGTGGACTCCATTCCTTGGAGCTCAGTACTCTTCTCAGTGCTGTTATGGTCCACGTCAGGTGTGTCCTCCGGTGTTGTTTGGCTTGTAGCTCTGTGTTTATCAGTCACAGTCGTGTCACCATATTCATGGGCAAATCTCTGTTCCTCAGCCAGCTGCAGAGCCTCACTTGAATGTCTGCAGGAGGTCTTGAGAGCATCCAGGGAAGATGAGGCATCACTGTGAACACACAAAAACTCTGTTTTAGGTCTTGATGCACACAACTCTTTCCAGAAGGTCTGTGTGTAGTGTGGGTGAGCAGTAGCTCTGGTAACATTGTGGGTCCTGTGACAAACACCTACTCACTTACACACTTTAGAAAACTACAGTTACATTCTGTCCTACTGTAACTCCAGTCCCTATGAATGAAAAACAGACCAACTCAATGGACCTATGTCATGTTTCATAACAACTGGTCCTTTAAATCAGGAAAGCTGACAACTCAATGGCAGCACTGATTAAATGTTATAAAAAGGTTCAGGCAGTATCAGGTATTACGGCAGCATACCTAGAAATCCTGACAACATATTCTCACTCCCAACTCGTCACATATCGGCGCTCAGTTCAGTGGACTTTTGATGTCTACAAATGACGTGCTAGGTATCCTGGATGCATCTGTCTTTGTTGTCTGTCGTCAGTTTACACCTGTTAACATGCACTGTGTCTTTTCAAAGTACACTTTTGTACAGTTTCTGCTCGTTAGGTAAATACAGTCTTTTACAAAATAAACTTACAACGTCAGTGAAACACCTCGTATTTATTTCCTTGTGCAACAAAAGCACAGGGTTAGGGTTAGAAAAAAACATCATGGTTTTGGCTCTACATTCATAAAAGAAGTGAGCACTGGACTCCTGGGTGAAAGTCCAGGGTTTGATAGACCCATCCACCCCCCTGCTGCCTGCCCCATAGGGACTTTCCAGCTCTTGACAGGTGCCAACCAGCTGCATTATTAACTGACACCGCCCGCAATTATATCATAACGCCAAGGATGGGATCATTACACTGTGAAAGGTTCCCTTTGGCCGCATTACAAACTGATGCTGCCCAGCAGCGTGTCACATCGCTGAGAAAGGTGGCTTGTGGTGTCGGTCTCTGACGCCGAAATTACTGACAAGCATTTGATGACTTGGAATGAGAACGAGTTGGTAGTTACATTTCGCATGAGGTGGATTCTGTACAGTTCGGACTAAATCACTAAATTTACACTTGAAAAGAAAATCATAGCTCATCCACAGCAGATGTATCCTTGCCTACCAGACTCTAAGCAAATATTTATTTTTTTTTTAAATCTGCCATCTGTGGCATTGATCATTTTAATCATTCAAACACATACATGGGGTTCAGAGTAATTTAATTTGGAGCAGACAGTTATGAAATAATATCAAAGAAGCTTAATTCAGTATTATTAATTTATGAGAAGTTCAATCACTCCTATCACCTCAGAAAAAATGTGACAGTGAATTAATGGAAAATCAGATTTAGCTGACATTAGTTCTTATTCTGACCAGTTTGTCTGAGGTAAGGTGAATGAACTGAGTGTGTGTGTGTGTGTGTGTGTGTGTGTGTGTGTGTGTGTATGTGTGCCCTAACACCATATAATGTCTCTTTCATTGAGGGGATAAACTGACTACAAAGCCACCTCAATGGAGACTTAATGAATCTATTACCAGTGCCTGGCTCTGCACCCCTCCCCCTCCCTGTCCTCAACCCTGAGGGGGCAGAGACGCTTCAGTCCCCCGCCAGTCTGCATGGCCACTAGCCTTAGGTAGTACAGCTTCTTCTCTACAAAGACCTAGCTCTTCGTTCTCAGCGGGACAAGAGAGAGTGGAGTCGGGAGGTCCAAAAGGATTGTGACCCCGCTGACCCCCCCACCCCGTACCTGCTGGTTCACTCCAGGGTCACCGTCAACATGTAGACCACTGATGTAAGAGAGCAGGGAGGATTAAAAGATGTTTTACACTGATGTAGCTGCAATATTAAATGTTTTCCACAGATAGATACTGACTACAAGACACACAGACAACACCAAAGGTCCCCATAGTCCCTAGTTTCAGTTATCTTTCAGGACATTTGGGGACTTTGCTGAGCCTGTGTCTTTTGGGTTCTCCCAGCAGAACTCGTAGCTGCAATAACTGCTGCTCGAAACTGAAGACCAGCAAAGGTCAAGAAAAAGCCAAAGTAAAGTATAATGAATCTAGTGTGTCATTTATCTGCTCCGACAGCAGTGGATACACAGAACCTCAGGAAAAACACCAGCTCGCCAAGAAGACGAAAAAGTGGTGATGCGTGAAGAAATACACTTTAGACACTAACAGCTAAAGTATTTAAGACTGTAGCTCACTCACTTGATTTGACTCAGACACTACTGTTTTCTGTAACAGCCAATCAAAGTGCTTGATGCAAAGTGCTGCACAAAGACAAAGACTGATTGATTTTATAGGTATTTTAAGAAAAGATGGTAAAAAGAGCAGATTTATAAAGTCGCAGCCATATTTTAGATTCAGCTGAATTTTGAAAAGCATCTTTACACAGAACAGGGACTGAGAATATTGATCTCCATCTCTGACATTATACATTGACATTACCCTTGGCTTTAGAGACCGGCAGGTTTAATGCCATTCCAGAGGAGGACAGACTTGTCAGGTGTGTGAGCTCGGTGAAATTGAGAGTGAGGTCCATTTTCTGTTTTACTGTCTTGTTTACGAGGACTTGAGGGATGTACTTTTTATTAAAATGTCCTCTATTTATGCTGATTTCTTTTGGCTGGACGAGTATGAGAAAATTGAGTTGTGTTTTAGAAAGGGAACCTTTTTTGTTGCAGATTTTATTTGTAAAGCATGGGAGAGAAGGCAGAATATTCTGTTTAAAGTCTGAGCCGTAAAAGGGGCTGTAATTATGTATGAAATGAAAATAATAATAATAATAATAATGTACACTGCAACTGTACTTTCTTTTTGGTGTCTTATAAACCCATGAGGGTTGGGCACTTTGTGCATGACACGTAAATAAAAATAATCAATCAAAATAACGGTGTTTGAAAGAGATCTTTTTGACAAGAGGAGCAATTTCAACCAATGACTCTTTCAATGTGCATGTGGGCATGCGAGTATTGTTTTCAGATAAGACTTGGAAAAATGT
The DNA here is from genome assembly GCF_006386435.1 of Epinephelus moara. Classification (NCBI taxonomy): domain Eukaryota; kingdom Metazoa; phylum Chordata; class Actinopteri; order Perciformes; family Serranidae; genus Epinephelus; species Epinephelus moara. The sequence continues at coordinate 40,874,897 of NC_065525.1, read as the reverse complement.
GGGCCGGCGAGCAGCTCACCTGGTAGAGCAGGTGCCCCATGTACAAAGGCTACGTACCTGCTGCAGCCCTTTGTTGCATGTCATCCCCTCTCTCCCCCCCTTCACACTACCACTGTCCGATCAGTTAAAGGTCAAAAAAGCCCAAAAAGTAATCTAAAAAAAGACTTGGAAAAATGTGAAGAGGTGCTGGTGGTAGCGGCTGCTGGATACCCAGAGCTATACGACTTTACAAACCACAGTTAGCGCCATCTCAATAGAAAACAGCAGGTGTGGAAGCAGACAAGTGCAGTACTTGAAACGTCCATCATGGAGGAGAAGCTCCTGGACCAACTGGTGGTACTCCCTATGATCCAGCCTCTTTTTTTGGGTCTCATGTACCCACACAGATCTCTGTTTATCTGCTGACAGCCTCTCACCCTCAACCAGAGCTACAGACAGTACCCTCTGCCTCAACATGGCAGCAACTACACACTGATTACTGCAGGATAAATACAATAAATGAACTGTAGATTGATGACACAGGAAGGTTAGGGTAAGGAGATGATGGGGTGGTTGCCTGGCAACAATAAAGAGATGCATCAAGATTTTTTTACTAACGGCATTCAATTAAAAAAAAAGGAGGCAGTGTGGTGCGCCTCATGCTTTGGAACCTGTAAAATGCTTTTTGTGTGATTGGGGCCTGTTTGAATTCAGAGAAAGAGATTTTGTTTGCTTGGTAAAATCCATAAAAAGTACACTTTAGGTATAAAATAGAGGCATTTTGTAGGGAACAGAGGATTCAGCCTCCACTCTATACCCTGTGGAGAAAAGTTGTGAAACCATACCCCTGATAAACCCCATGGTTTCCCACCTTACAGTCACCAGTGGAGCGGCGTGTGGCACTCCTCTCACCTCCTCTAAACCTCAGTCAGACACAAGGTCAGGCCAGAGGTTAAATGGCTGTGTTGGTCCCTGCAAAGCCGGCAGAATGGCTCATTGTCCAGAGGCCGGGGGGGTAGAGGGCACATGGTGAGGGGTGAAGTAAAGGGAGCGCCAAGCTACCCCCCGAGCCATAGGAGTCCTCGGCGTGACCCGCACGGATAGCCATAGCCACGTTTCATCTTTTGTGCTGTGTAATTTGGGAGGGTCACGAAGATAAGCAGAAAGCTGACCACTGTTTTAAGTGTTGGTGGTCCGTCTCACAGAGGAGCGTCGACGTGAGCAGAGGCCAGTGACATCGAAGGACTTGTGAAAATAGATGGACGTTGTCTTTAGGCTCACTACGCCCCAAGTATCAGACATAACAAGAGGATAGCTGACATTCCTGACTGCTTCATGTCTGTCTGTCTGACAGGCTGATCAGCACAAGAAAAAAACAAGTAACACGACCTTTTGTAAAAAGGTTTGCGGTCATTTATAACTTATTCTGTTAAGTTTGACTCTGGTTTGCCATTTGATTTGATTTTTCTTTTTAAGTGTGATATAAGGGGCGGCACGGTGGTGTGGTGGTTAGCACTGTTGCCTCACAGCAAGAGGGTTGCCGGTTCGATCCCGGGTGTGGGAGCCCTTCTGTGCGGAGTTTGCATGTTCTCCCCGTGTCTGCGTGGGTTCTCTCCGGGCACTCCGGCTTCCTCCCACAGTCCAAAGACATGCAGATTGGGGACTAGGTTAATTGATAACTCTAAATTGTCCATAGGTGTGAATGTGAGCATGAATGGTTGTTTGTCTCTATGTGTCAGCCCTGCGATAGTCTGGCGGCCTGTCCAGGGTGTACCCTGCCTCTCGCCCGATGTCAGCTGGGATAGGCTCCAGCCCCCCCGTGACCCTCAAGAGGATGAAGCGGTTAGAAGATGAATGAATGAATGAATGAAGTGTGATATAATCCCTTTAAGGAGTCCCCTCTCACCTGCATGTCTCATTGCCTTTTCTTTTCTTTTGTCTTAACTGGTAGAAAAGATTTATCTGATCTAGTGGGTTTTTCACTTTACTGACAAGAGAGTACAGTATGTATGCTGTATGATGTATGCTGTGATGAAGGTCTAATAGAGCGAAAGCTCAACAATTAAGTGAGTAGATAGATAGATGTAAGTGTGCAGAAATATTTTCTACCAGTTTGGATTTTTTCCAGCACCTTGCCAGCACTAAGCTGGATGGAGCAGTGGTTGTTCTGCATCTTTTTTCTTTTTTGTCTTAAAAGTACTGTAGCTTAAACATACAGCACAAGTTTTGTTGAGGAAAATTGCGATTTTCTGGTAATTTTCTGGGTCATTTGGTGTGGAATTAATGAGAGTTTAGTGACAAGTTCAATAAAAGGGAGAGAGAACTTTCCGTGTCATTGGAACAACAGTACATGGTACATTCATTATCCTTTTTTTCTATTAGGACACCTCGAAGCCAGATTTTGGTGAACAAATCAGAGCTGAACATTTTCCTCCCTTAGAAATCAGTTTTTCACTGACACAGATGATGTATATGTGTTATCTAAGCAGCACTGCATACAGCTGACTCCTGGTATCAGTATAAGACAAATAGATCATGATGAAAATGTTGTTATATGAGTTAACAATGAGCACACCCGATCACGTTTTTTTGTCCTTAATGGGTTCATGACAGCTCTAGAAAGGATGAAGCTACACTCATCCACAGTAGACAAACAGCACACTGACATTTGTCATTTGTCTCTTACCTGAGCTCCCTGCTATGCCGCTGCTGTAAATCCTGAGTCTGCTGAAGCTGAGTCTGGCAGAACATCAGGAAGCTGCCTGAGGCCGAGCTGAACTGCTGAACAACAGGGGGCGTCAGAACAGAGTCTGTCTGCTGGTCATCGATGAGCCTCAGGCCGGGTACTGCTTTCTGCAGAGTGGATCTGAAAGGAGAGCAACCTGGATGTAATATCAGAGGTCATTAAAGGGATACTCTGCTGATTTTCAAACAGCATTGTATAACAAAAGTCTGGGTAGTGTGAGTGAATGAACTGTGGTAAACTGCCCTCCGTCTTTCAAGCATCCAGATCTTTGTGCTCATTTCTCTTTCTGTCACTCGCAAAGTCAGATCAAACTAAAACCAAGTAGCGCTGATTAAATATAAACCAAGATTCTAGGGATGCAGAATAATATCGACACAACATCAGTATCGGCCAACATGCTTTTTCTTATCTTGCACAATGAATGAATATTACATACACTGAAAAGTATTTCATGTCTCCATCTGCTGGTGGGCCGTTATGATAAGAGTATGTATGTATAATATGATGTGAATTCCACTACAGGGGAGACTTGATAATCACTAAAATTTTATCTGCTAAATTAGTTGTTGGATATCAGCATATTGGCTATCGGCAAAAAATTCAATATTGTGCATCCCTACAAGATTCTGTTACTGCATTGCCTATTTCTCACTTAAAATGTCTTTTACTTATTTATTCATTTATTTAAGCCATTTTTTAACACCTACAAGAACCAACCAATTCATTCATCCTGGTACTTATGAGAGCTTTAAAATCAGGCAGAGACCAGTTCGTGAAGTTTCAACTCTTTTGAAGGTTATTCCAGGTGAGAGGAGCAGAGCACAGAAGAGATTTGTGTCCCAGCTCAGTCTGAGAACCAGGAACAGACAACAAAACTAAAGTGTTGAGATCTGAGACTGTAGCTACAGTCAGATCTGTTCAATCAAAGTTCAGATGTACAAAGGGAGTTTACTCTGTATGGCTTTATAAATGAACAAATACCAGTGACTGAACCCTCTAAAGGTCAAAGATGGCCGACCAGCCCTGGAATAAAACCTACCATGATGAGTGAGGCCTTTACAATCTGTAACAACAGCACTATGATATGCAGTATCTGACATGTGCAAACACTGCAGATGCATTCATGTACAACAGATCACTGTAATCCAGAACCAGTAAAAACGTAGCAGCAACCAGAGAAACAGGACTCATTTCTGAAATAAAACTTCAGCTTCAGCTTTTAAGATCATCAACCTGAGGTTTAAAAGAAACGGAGTCATCGAGCCAAATACTGAGATATCTGTAAGAAGTGACAACCTCTAACATCTGTCCCTGAGCAGTAAGAACATGAGGAGTGTTCACAGGCTTCTTACTAACATTTGAGAAATGTGTGACCTTAGAAACATATTTCATCTCACTGTCCCAAGCCAGCTGCCATATTGTTTTCAGACAAAGTACTTGTGTTATGTCCCCCACCAGCAGGAGCATTTATTGGTCCGGTGCGGCACAGTGCATTCTGGTAGTTGTAGGTTTTTCTTGAGAAAAAGTGAATGCCACAGTGTTTTATCTCAGTTTTCTCTGGTCATGTGGCACCAGTTTCAAGTATTTGCACCTTTCTGCTGCACAGACAGCCCAGTTTGATGAAGAGACCATCTTTCCTGTAGTGAAATACGTCTTTATGGCGACATTTTAATGGCCTTCATTTTTAGTTACGGTGATATCAACAAAAAGGATTACAGTACAGGTGGCCTATTTAAACAGAAAACAGTTTTTGCACATTCCTTTTAAAATTATTTTATTTAACCAACACAAAACCAGTGTGGTTTGTATCACTCATACATTTAATATGTAAATATTAAAATCAAAAATAAAACTATGATATCAGCTTTCATATTGGCAGCAACACTGAACAATACCACTGCATCTATTAGACAAATAAAAGCAAAGTAATTGTAATTTAGTAGAATATCTATCATCTGGTGAAGCCTTTTCAGTTGACAGGCACATCACATTTCAATCTTTTTATATAACCACACCACTGCTGCTATTCTGCATAATAGCGCAGCATTCTTCACTTCTGCATTGAACACAAACAGCTAAGCACGTCCAACTCTTTGTATACACAACTAAATATTCACAGACAACAAAGGCCTCTTAATGTGACATTAACAGAGTCAAAAAAGAAGGAAATTTTAGCTCATAAATTTTCAAAATGATACTCAACTTTAAGAGAACGGTTCTATCGATGAGAAGGAATCAGACAAAAAAGCTTTTTTAGACCGTCTCACTGTAAACTGAAATTTCTCTGAAGTTCAGTGGGTAGAACGTTTCTTTGACAATGAAGGTTTCCAGCAGCCATTCTGTGTTTAGTTTGACTAATAAGAGTTTGAGGAGTCTGTTTCGAGTCTCTCTGAGGCCTCTCATCGTACATGCTGTTCTGTAAACTGCACATTTTGTCCTCTACACTGATCTAATTACAGTAAATACATTTTAACCTTATTGTTAACTTTATATTGTTTTGTAAGAGTGAAGTTACTCTGGATAAAAACTCTCCCCGCAGTGTGTTTAGGTAGTTTCAGCCTTTAAACTGGAGGGGAGCCCTGAGTGGCTGAGAGTCTGGGGGAGAGGTAACTGCTGCCTGAGGCTAAGGATGTACAAGCGGAGGAATCCCAACTATCTGCCAGAGAAACAGACTCAGAGCATCCACTAGTGGAGGCCAAATGTGGTCTGTGTTCAGTGGGAAAATGTGGAGCTGGAAACTCTACAGGACACAAGGGAACGGCAACAATAAAACCCGTAAAAATACAAGCCTTCGGGCTACAAAGTCAATTTTTTAAAACATTTTTGAAGGACTGGGTTTTGCAAAATTGATTCCCAGAGCACCATGTGCTCTTAAATCGTGTCTACTGTGTCACCAGAGGAGGATAAAACATATGCTGAGGGCAAACCTTTCATTTCACCAGCTCATAATGTGGGGTTTTATAAATATTTGAGCATTTTTTATTTCATACTATATCTCTTTACGTGGATATCTCAAGATGTTTTACCAATCTATGGCTATAATAGATTTTTAAGGGTAGATCTTGTTGGATCATTTAAAACACAGCTTTATTTTACTGTTTTAAATGATAAGTTAAAGCACAGGGTAAAGTATTAAATCCATTAAAAAAAAAACAGCTGATGGTGGAGTCATTCTGGTGGTTTGACCCTTTTCTTCAAACCTAGCAGAAGATTTAAACCCGTATAAACGGTTCATACTGAGCTCTGATCGCATGCAGTTTCACCGAGCCTGCTGCCACCCTGAGACCAGAACTTGACCGCAGAGGACAGGATCTGTGTTCTGTCAGAGGGTTACGGTTTTGATGTGGCCCACTTGCTCTCTCTGACACAGATCAGGATTAGGTTCCAACCCTTCGGGCACGTTGTCGGGCTGGCGCTCTTCAAATGAAGCTCTAAACCCAAATAGGACCTTTGGATGGTTACATGAGCTTGTTGAGGTGGGGAACGTGATCCAATTCAAGAGTGGACGCCACTTAGACACACTTGGGAGAATGAAGAGAAGACCTCCGTACAAATAATTGGATGCCAACAGTCGTGGATGTTTACAAAGGATGATTCTCATTAAATAATTGGAGAGTTTTGCTGGTTTCAGAAAGACGACTCTCTCTGATCTGTAATAACCTCTGCACAACACTCAGCGATGGTTTTGAAGCACAAAACATTTTTCTGTTGGAGCAAACTGTGTATTTGTACAGACCGGTCACATTCAACCAAACAAATAAGTCTTTTTTTAACCCTCTGTATTCTGCAACAGAAACTGTGCATATGTTGGTATTGTTGCTTATTATGATGTTAATTCTCTGAGTATTTTAGAAAGCTTCATATCCCTAAAATCTGTACATCCTAGGCTAAAAGGTTATGGAAGTCAATGAACCACAACAATTGATTAAAGTATTGAAATTATGTCAGAAATTAAAAAAATACAGAAATCGGGCATGTTTTTTTCATCGATTTTGAAAAAATAAACACAATAAATATTGATCTGAAAGATTCATGAATGTAGTAACATGATCAAAATATTTCTAAACACTCCAGAAGTTATTTATTTATTTTATTCTATTTTTTGGTTTTAGATCATTTTTTAGGGCTTTTGCCTTTATTATGCTGAAGAGTGACAGGAAAAGGGAGACAGACAACGAGGATGACACGCAGCAAAGGGCCGTGGGTTGGGGAAGAATCAGGGCCGCTGCCAACGCCTCAGCCTGCATAGACTGCACACTCTACCTGGTGACCTCGAGGGCACCCCCCATTTTTTTCACCTTCATTTGGCCCCCTTGTAGCGTAACATAATGACGCCACCACACACAGACAACATGATGGCCCAAAAGAAAAAAGCTTTTAATTTTAGATCCATTTTAAAAAGGATCATGGTAACAACATCTCCGTAGCCACACGTGGGAACTCTATTTCCAGATGGTTAAAAGAAGGCGAGAGCATCACAGTTCAGATGCCATGAATCTCTTTCTCTCCTTACAGCTTTATCTACAGCGACTATACTTGGACTTCAACCTGAACCTTTCCTAAACTGATATAAATTTCACCCTCCTTTCTGAGGGAAACACTGTTCTTGGCTCACATTCCTTCGTCCTCCTTCTCCAGCCCGTACGAGCACAAGTCCGTATTTCATTTAGTGAAGACTTCCTCCGAACCACATGCTCTTAAAGTGGCCCTGATTAATCAGGCGCAGTGTTTTCTTCTTCCACGTCTCCTGGATCAGGGGCTGCCTACAGGGAGGGTAATTCCCAGCGCTCGCCTTTTGGTCCTTTAATTTAGCTGGTGTTATCACTGGCTCAGGATGAAAGGGCCAGGGCATGAGAGTGGAAATACAGAGGGTTAATTCCACTGTTGGCATTGGAGGTTATGTAAAGTTCAATGAAATATTAAGGTAATGTTTCAGTTAAGGCTTAAGACGGGAAAATGTCCACAGGTAACCCATGTTTTTGGGAATAACCCACCGAGCAAGAAAATGTATGAACATAAAAAATGTCCATATTTTTGAACCAACTGGTCAGTAGTATAAAATATTTTACGACACTCAGCCCTTCTCAGTTATGATGTTATGAAGTCATTTTCAAGGCTGAAACATTCGGGGCTGTTTGGAGGGGCAACTGAAGTATAGTTTTTCATATTTTGGTGTTACTAAATGGGTGTGAGGAGCTCTGAGGAGCCAAACAACTTTATGAACATGTAACAGCTGACATCATAGCCCATGACAGACCAATACAAGCACGAAGAGTATGAGTGGTCATTGCATATTTTTCACATAAACTCACTGCAACTGTCTCAACTCGGGTAAAATATTTAGGCACGTTAAGTGAATGAGCAAATTGACACTGAGAGGATAATTGATTTTTCCGTTGTATCAATATTTGGGGAATTACGAGCACTTAGTGCAGCGTACGTAAGCGCAGATGTCGGTGGCACGTCGCAGTAATCTAATAGCGGACGCGGATCACAGTGCTAATCCTGGGAAGTGAACAGGAAGGCCTGTGTTCTGCTGGAATGTTTAGACTACCCGAGCCAGTAGACCGAATCTGTGATAAAGAAATACTAGCTTTTCACTGGTATGTTCCTTTGAACATCAACACGGCGAGTGATATTTCAGAGCAAAGGAAGCTGAAACTGAAACTTCTGTCCAAAGAATTTACAGAAAGAACGACGGAAATTTCTGATTACACGATATTGATATGAAACTGTGTGGCAGGTACGGCAGAGGAGAAGGTGCTAAAGTTCGAGGTGAACAGGCGTCCAGAAATTTACAGAGTACAGGGCACCTGCAAATCAAATTAAAGGGACAGTTCACCCCAAAAACAAATAAACATATTTTTCTTCATACGGTGCTACTACTAGATTGTTTTGGTGTGAGCTGCAGAGTGTATCAGCCATTGAGCCATTCTCTCCAGAGGCTTTTTTGCCATCATGTGACACAGATGGAGGGCAGGAAGTGAGGTCTGGTGGAACGCTGTCAGGATAACATTACTAGCTAACTTTAGCTATCTTTAGCTACAGTTTTCTTCCTACTAGGTCAACTGTTTCCAGAGGTCAGGTGAAACGCTGTCAGGCTAACGTCACTAGCTATGGTTAGCTAACTTTAGCTACTTTCCTCTCCTATCTACTCGTCCATCAATGTCAGGAAAAATATGTCTCTCTAATAGCACAGCCTGGTCTAAAAAGCAGATGCATCATCAGTTGAATTTAGATCCTAGAAAAAGAGTAGCCCATGTGATTTGCTTTAACTCTTCCATCCAGCCATCACCTTACCTCCAGCCCGTCTCCTGCTGAAGAGGATTCCCCGTGAGGTGGACCTCTCGCAGGAACTGACATCCCTCCAGACTCTCACACACGTTCTGGATCTCTGAGAGAGAAAAGCAACTCCGCCTTGTCAGTGTCTATTTCTCAGTCTATTCCTCACTTTCACTCGTGTCTCATCTGGTTATGCAGAGCTACATCAACTTGATGAAAGAAACAGAGATGTGTTTCTGAGACTTGTGGACTAATGCGTCTTATTTCCATGGAGTCATATACTGCACTTGGACAGGCAGCATAAACACTGCAGCATCATAGAAAATAGAGTCATGAGTGTTTATGACTGAAGGTGTGGTGCAGGTAAATTTAGAGCTATTGTATCGTCTTTTGTTAAGTGAAATTAATGTGTAGCTGAGTGGGACACTGGAAAGATGGAGTCAGCAGACAGAAGCTGAAACACCACCAGGTTTTAAACTGGTCCACATTACACACATAGCAGAGGTTGGTGAGCATTTATGGTGATTAAATAGACCAATTTGGAGTGAACGTCACAGTTACGTCACAGCGGTTGCGTGCACATCATGGTGCAGAAATACAGCGGCAGAATAAAAATGTCTTGTTGTGGCGTTGGATGTCAGAAAAGGAATACAGAAAAATATAACCTTTGCTTTTATAGAAAACTTTCACTGAGGACGCCGTTTGAAACTAAACAAAGACCTTTGCAGTTGCTATAATTTGATGTAAACAAACAACCTACATAATATTCACATATGTAATTCATAGAGCCCGACAGTTAGAGCATGAAATAATATTTGGGCCTTTATTTAAATCCACCTGGTGGCAGCAGTATTTACATTGTTCTACAATACATTAAACAATGAAAAGAAGTTCATGAACAAAAATCATTTGATACAGTAAATCTCGGTATTACACATCCTGGACATGACGGAAAAGTACAAAACTGTGTGCATCATGAGATTTGGATGGCTTGAGTTATTGTTTTGTACAGACGCTGGGTTTTAACACAAGGTAGACGAAGATTTTCGGCCGTTGTCACGTTGGCCTTTTAGTTGGACGTCTCTACAACAATTAATTAAGAACAATAAGACAAATCCATGGTTGACAAACACAAGTTTTTACAGTTCCTTATAATGGCAGAATATCTGTCACCACAACATTAATTCAGTTCATATAAACTGAACACAAACTCCTCTACTGAGTGTCCAGCAGTGATTACAGCCTAAATATTGAGATTATAATTAACTGGAGACAATTTTTTTCTACTACATGTAGGTCTTGAACTCAAAGCTACAAAAATGGCTCATTGCAATCAGTTTAGAAATATAAACGTTGTAATGCTTTTTACGTTTTATCTGGCGCTCACACCGACACTACTACTGTCCCTTTCTGCCACCAGTTCAGCTCCGCCCACAAAATATGTCATCACTGTTTACAAACACAAAAAGGGTCTATAGGATTTATATCATCTGTTTAATGAAGACAATCTGTTACCTGACATGCAGTTGAATCGAAGATCCAGATTTGTGAGGGACACAGAATCAGACATGGAGGGCAGCTGGGTAATTCTAGGACACACGGAGAGACAAATTAGAACCCATTTTTATGGACACACTTTATCTTAATTCAATATAAAAGTTGATGTTAAAAAAAGGATTACAGTTTGTGTTATTTTCTCATCTGTGTTTCTATCACATTCAGGTCTGATGCAAAGACAGACATGGAGTCAGACTGGAGGACTGAACCTGTTTTGGGCCACAGAGAGATGTAGCATGAGTGGAAGCCAGCACGCAGTGAGGCTCTGCAGGGAGGAGATGCTGTTGTCGTCGAGATGCAGCTCTCTGAGGAGAACCTGGTTGTTCAGATTCGGGGGCTGATGGGAAAACAGGGTGCAGCTGTCAGTGAACACTGGTCACACTGTGGGGTTAGACTAACTTTGTGCTGCTGCTGGTTCAGCTACACCTAAATGACCTCGTCCATCACTGTCAGCTGTTTTAGTCCTGCTGTGTTGGCAGACATCAGTGTCGGCCACAAGTTAAGTTCCGCTGTGATCAAAGGGTGCATTCAGAAATACTGAAGCTATATATGTTATTATAATAATTACTTTTGTTTGTATGTACTTTTATTTTGCATGTACTCTCATCAAGCAGTTACCACTGAGTTACCAAAGAAAGACCAAGATAAGCTTCAGTAACTGGACATTCTCTCCAGCTGTCTCTTACAGCGTATTCTCATGGAAGACATTTTGACTAGTGTAACTGTGATGTAACTCATAACATCAGTTAGTTCCCTTTCATTGAGTTCTACAAGTGACAGGGCCCTGGTATCGTGCATGCTGAGCAGCAGCAGTGACCCACCGTCTCAAGTGACTTCTGAACACTGAACAGTGACATCAGAAGCAGTTCTTTCAGTAATCAGCTGCAGCTGTTTGTTTGTACATTTGTTTGTTTGTTTGTACCTCCGTCAGGCTGTTGGCTCTCAGGTCCAGTGTGTGGAGCAGAGCGCTGTTTTCCAGCCCCTCCACAGCTGCCAGGTGGTTGTGTGAGAGGTTCAGGTGCAGGAGAGTGTAAATGTCCCTCAGTCCTTTGGTGCTGATCAGCTGGTTGTGATCTACTGACAACCTCTGCAGTCTCCTCACAGACTCCAGACCAGCTGGAGACGAGACGGGAAAATGAGAAGGTATTTATTCAGATTGGAAAACAGCACAGGGTGAGTCTACATATGAGCAGTAAACAAAGCATGAGCAGGTCTAAAAAACGTAATCTAAAATGAGACGGTCCAAAAGTTCCCTCCTATGAGATTCAGTTTCAGAGGTGAGTCACAACACAATATTACAGCAGCTGAATATATGATTCAATGCGTTTAACCTCTCGCCTGGCCAATATCTATTTATGACTTCAGCCTCAGCTCAAGATCACCTCAGTAAATAAATTACTCTTCAATGCATATTGTAGTAAAGTCAGTGAAGTCCAGGAGCTACATCAGAAGAGAGCTGCTGCCCTCTTGTGGAGTATTTCACAAACATCTCAAACTGCCACACACACACATCACACAGACAATAATCAAACTACAAACAGTTTGAGATCTCAGATCTGACACAATCTTGTTATAATGGCAACAATCTTATTCAATCATATTCCAAACATCACAATTATATTTCACAAGGTTATAATTTTTCAATTCTCACCAATGCGAGTGATGGAGTTGTGTGCGAGGTCCAGAACATCCAAATTTTCAGCACCAGTTAAACCGTGGATGGACGTCAGCTTGTTGTGGCTGAGATGAAGAACCCGTAAACTGGTCATATTTTCACAGTCGACAGATGAGATGTCATTTTCCTGTGACAAAACAGAAGACTTTAGGACACAACAAAACATGCCTGTATTGATTTTTACTTTCAGAATAAAGAGATAATGATATTTAATTAACAATAATCCAACCATACAACAGCACAAAACAGCTGGAAGTAAAGATCATGGATTATTTAACTTCCCTTGAAAAACAAGAGACACTAAGAAAATAAAGTCATTATATATGGACTGAAAATCCACCTGTACGTCGATGTAGCAGAGTTGTGGTAACTGCTTGATGCCGTCCAGAGATCTGAGGCCACAGCGTCTGAGCGTGAGGGACCGAAGCTGAGAACACTGAGTGAGAGTGGATAAGTTACAGCCAGGTAAGTCCTCCAGGGTCACTGTGGTCACCTGGAACAGAGGTGAAGATGTTTCAAGGCTCAGAGGTTTGTCTGGATTTTGAGAGGTTAAGCTGGCGTGTGTGACATGACAGAGATATGTCATTATCATATCAAATATCATATTAGGACCAGTCAGAAATGGATTACTGCTTTTTCAGTGCAACCACTCTAAAGCTGGAGTCCAGAACCGTTGTCTCCCCCCTGTGGCACTGAGGGTAAGTACATAAACACTGTAGACATGCAATATGATGTATGCCTCCAGGTGAGTTTGCAACATCTCCCCCGTCCCCAGGAGCGCTATCGTCAAGACTTTATTCTTTTTACTTTAACCTTTTGGGCCCTAGGCCTTTTTGGGATATTTTTACTGCCTTTACTTTTAAGCTCATATCACAGTCATTATAAAGGCTACATACACATGCTATATTTTTTTCAGGACAATCTGGGCTAACCAGATTTGCCATCATTCCATGTCCTTCTATGTGCCTGTATTTTATATTAATTTTTATATCAATGAAAAAAAACAAATCTGTGTCACTAAATTCTTACATTTTTACATGTATCTTACCACAGCAAGTTGGAAGTTGACATATTCTGCCATATATGAAGAGGGGAGACTCTCTGGAATCAGATATGTATATGGTGACTACAGCCCTGTCAGCATGCATAATTAGGCTACAGTTGTCTGGGTGCGCAAAGGTGAAGTTCGCTGGTCTTGTCATACAAAGTTTGATGGAGTGTCAACTGGACAATATGGAGATATTTGCATCTTGAAAGCCGGACTACAAATGTAGATAGACAGGGAGAAACACACTATGCGTTGTTCGGGCCCATAGGGTTAAAGGTATACTATACAGGATTTCATAAAAAAAAAAAAACGTACACAAGGTAATTCCTCTGAATCATCACTTATGACCTGATAAAAGTGTTTTGTCTGTATCTGCAGAAACTCTGCCCTCTGAGTCTCATCACTGATCAGATAAGTTAGCAAAACTGTAACCTAAAAAGTTGTTTATTAACTAAACTGTTTCCCTGACTACAAGATTAAACCTACAGGACACCTCGCCACTTACTGTAACTTCAAACACAGTTGGTTTACAGTTGTCATTTATTCCACGTCGTTTTTTTTTATTTAAAGTTATTTAATTTTCTAACATATCTCATGATGTGCCTGCTATCTGATAGCTCTGGTGGGTGAATGTCTACTAAGCCACCTAAACAGGATTTCAGAGTTTTAAAGTAGAGATTACAGTTCATGTGTCAGTGCTGTTTCAGAGAATTTTCCATAGTGACTGCTCGCTGTATGTGCTTATGTCCCGCCCACACACACACTATCATTGACTGATGAATTGGCGCTGGTTATTTATATTATTGTGGCGTACTAATTATGAATACAGTCCATCTGATGCTGGTTTTGTTTAAGAAGCTACAAATTATATCCAGCCACAAAATGGCAGCTTTTTACAATGTTGCAGAATGGAGTGTTAATAGTAGTTGTGTGTGTCAACTCGTCTTGTCGTGAGTCTTTTGTCTGACCTGGCCTTTATGTCTGAGGGATTCGACCTAAAGCTCCAGCACTCTCATGGTTAAACGTGTTCAAACAGCTTCATCCTTTATAAACAGTTCTGTAAATGTGTCTGTGTCATGGTGGAGTATTTGTGGTAATCTTACCTCCTGCAGGGATTTCCAGCCTGTGGCCCGCAGCAGAGAGTGTGGACAGAGAGGAGGCAGACTGCCGGCCTCAGCAGCTCCTCTCGGCCCTCTCCGACCCCGGACAGAACCTTTCTGCTTCCTCCTGTTCCGGAGGGACAGTTTGGACCAGGGGACACAGTCTCTCATCCATGACAGCCTCTTCCTTTCTGTGTGCTCTGGGAGACACACGGTTGAAAACACAGACACAGTGGAGTCCACAGTTTGATCTGTGGAGGTCTGACTGATGTTCTCCTCTGGGTCATGTTGTGGTGGTCTGGTTTCAGTACTGGTGGGACTGGTTGTGGACTCACTGTGTAAAGAGCTGGAGGAGGTCCAGCTGGTGCCGTCTCCTCGCTGTGAGGCCAAAGTGTTTTCTGTTTTATCTTTATTCTTTTTCTCATTTTCATCCATCAGGCTGTTTTCTTCATCCTCCACCTTCACCTCCTTTTCCTGCACCATTCTCTCTTTGCTCTCCTCTTTGAGTCTTCCTCCTTCCTCTGTCTTTTTGTTCACCTCTTTCTTGTTTTCGTCCACCTCCTCCTCCTCCATCTCCTTCTCTATTCTCACATTTTCCTCTTCCTTCTTTTTTCTCTCTTCCTCCTCTTTTTTCTTCAGGCTAATTTCTTCCTCCAGTTTTCTCTTATCTCTCTCCATCTTCTTCCTTGACTCCTTCAACTCTTTTCTTTCCTCCTCCTCTTTCCTCTCTCTCCTCTCTGCCTCTTCTTTCTTTTTTCTCTCTTCTTCCTCCATCATTCTGATTTCATCCTCCAGCTGCTTTTTTTCCAATATTATCTTGTGTCTTTCCTCCTCCATTCTCCTCCTTTCCTCATTTTTACATTTCATCTCTTCTATCTTTCTCTCTTCCTCTTTCTTCCTCCTCATCTCTTCCTCCATTTTTTTCCTCTCTGCCTCCATCTTTTTTGTCTCCTCTTCCCTTCTCCTGTCCTTTTCATCCTTCATCCTCTTCTGCTCCCCTTCCCTCATCTTCCTCATTTCCTCCATCTCCATTTTCCTCTTTTTCTCCTCCTCATTTTTACGCTTCATCTCTTCTATTTTTCTTTCTTCCTCCATTCTTTTCCTCTCTGCCTCCATCTTTTTTGTCTCCTCTTCCCTTATCATTTTGTCCTCTTCGTCCTTCATCCTCTTCTGCTCCTCTTCTTTCATCCTCTTTTCCTCCCTCTCCATTCTCCTCTTCTCCTCTTCCTCTTTAAGTTTCATCTCTTCTATCTTTCTCTCTTCCTCTTCCTTCCTCATCTCTTCCTCCATTCTTTTCCTCACTGCCTCCATCTTAAGTTTCTCTTCTTCCCTCTTCCTCTGTTCCTCCCTCTCCATTCTCCTCTTTTGGTCTTCCTCTTTTTTAAGTTTCATCTCCTCTATTTTTCTTTCTTTATCCATTCTTTTCCTCTCTGCCTCCATCTTAATTTTCTCCTCTTCCCTTCTCCTCTTGTCCTCTTCATCCTTTATTCTCTTCTGCTCCTCCTCTCTCATCTTCCTCTCTTCCTCCACTCGTCTCTGTAAGTTGCTGATCAGTTCCTAATTAGGGAAGACAGACAGGAGAGTCAGAACAAAGCAGGTTGTCTCATCTCATTAGAAACATTTCATTATGAGAACATAAACCAATAAACACATAAACAGCCCAAAGCCTCGACACCTGCAGAGGAAGTCGGAGCTACGACCTCTCAGAGTAGATTATAATAATCTGATGTTTGAGGTCAGTGAACTTCTGATTCATGTTTTTCCACATTCTCTCACTGTTTCTGAATAATGATGAATTAAGATTAATAACTTCACATGGAAGTCCCAGCACTGAATTAACTCATTAACCAGGGAGGGTGCTGACACCCAGCTGTGTCTGTGCAGGTTGAACATCTGGTGACAAGTGACAACATGAGGATGGAGCCATACCTGCTGAAACAGAAGCTCTTGTTCCAGTTTCTCCTGAGCTCTCTTCCCCATCAACTCCAGTTCCTTCTGGTGGAGCTGGATAAAGAAATAAACATGATAATGGTATATATTATGATATTTTACATTTTTTAAATTCTGGATTTTCTCTCTGATATCTTTCCTCACACAGTGTACAGGCCTCACTGCCTATCAACTATCTATCTTGTTGTCTTTACTTGAATTCTTCAAAGGTATAGGAGGCATTTTCCTTCTTAAGAGCACCTGAGTGATGCAGCAGTTTCCTCAGGTTGTCTGTTTCCTTTATTATTTCATATATTATTCTTGATAGATAGATTCTTCTTCTTCTGGGAGGAACAGTAATTCATATTGGGTTTTTTATATGTGTAATACACAAGAAAATAGCTAACAAAATCATGAATCTTGAATATGTTATTACACAAATGTGAAGTACTGGATTCTATTTTTCCTTTTTTCAGTAAGATGTATATGATATAAATCCCAACACAGAGGGGGATTACAAAGTTGCTCATCTGAAATATTTTCCAAAATCTACATCGGCTATATTTAAGCAATATCACACGAGAGGGAGTGATGTTGTACTGTATATCATCACGGCTGTGATTCGGTCGTAGGCACTCGGCCTGTGGCCTCATGCCGAAGACAGTTACAGCCATGACAATATACAGTACAACGTCACAACCTCGAGTGTGATATTGCTTTTATACAACAGTTCAACAACAGCTTAAACAGCAATGTTGAGTAAGGAAATGTTAACAAAAGGTGATGAAATAAATTATTTAAGTATGTTATGTAGCGCCGCGAAAAAAAAAAAAAACCTCCGGTCTGTTGCCAGGCAACGCAGCACACACGCCAGGAACTCACAAGCTACTTTGTATTTACATTGATCTGCAACTGTGTAACTTCGTCCAGTTCGGCTGATGAAACGTTGGCAAACCTGGATGTTGGCACGGCCGGATTCAGCTTCCACTCTCCCTCATCCTCATCAGTACCTCATCAGATGATCATTGATAATTCCTGACCGTGTTCGCTTCATTTTTGCTCCTCTCCAGTTTGTCGAGGTCGGCTGATGTTACACAAACACACCTGGAGGTCTGCACAGAAGAGTCCTGGCTTTCCTTTTCCTCGTCCTCTCCTGACAACCACTCATAATTTAATTCAAATGTAATTTTGGGGAAAATATCCATCTTCTTGGTGTAACGCTAGTGTCAGTTTGTGTCAATGTAGCGAGTGTGACAGTTAATTAACGGTTGTATTTATATTTATAACACCTGTGAGCAGAGTGATTTTACTGTTACTAGTCCCAGTGATGTTATACTCTATATCAGCACTCACGGACAGAATGCCTCTCATCCAATCAAATTACTCGGTCGGAACTAACTGTTGTATAATAAGAATTCTTATGAGAAGAAGTCCTGAGTAAGACTCACCCTCTCTGCCTCCATTATCTTCTGCAGCTCCTCCTGGAAGTCTCTTTCTCTTTGTCTCCTCCGCTCCTCTTTTTTCATCTCCTCACAGTGTCGTTTCTTTCGCTCTGCCTCATATTGCAGCGTCAACTGCTTCTCTATGTCCACATATTCATCTGTGACAAGGACAAAAATGTAAGCCACCATTAACAGTTACGCAAGCAATGAGGAAAACGTTGCAGTGGTGCCATTATAGGTTTAACTTGAGCTTGTCATCCCCCTCTCATTGTCTTCCCTTTTACCATTTTTCATTGCAGATTACAGTGTGCAGTGAAAACAAAAATAACCCTCAAAATAATGTCTGCAGAAACATATATAGCTATTATCATAAATGAATGATGCGGCAACACTTGGACAAGTCAGCAGGAATATACTGTATGTCATGCTTCAAATATTGTCAGAGCTATACAGGTGGTTTAACAGTTACAGTCTTTAAAATGTTGAATATATAATTTTAATTAGAGTATTTCCATCAGATCAAACACTACGTACTTGTGACAAAAACATCGTCAAAAAGATTCAACCACTGACAGGATTTAAGGAAATTATAAATCAAGTCATGCCTTTAGAAAATGTAACCTTATCCTCTGTCCAAAAGGTTTAATTATGTACAACTTTATCACTGAATCTCCCTATGGTCACAACGGAGAACAAAAATGAGTCAACAGTGACCTCTTGTGGTCAACTGTTCTACCACTATCAGTTTCAGAACATCATCAGAGCTTCAGCAAGGCCTCAACAGTGCGAACAAAAAGGAACAGAGAGGAAAGAGATGTAATGTAGCATCAACATCCATCACACCTGTGCCATTAACTACAGTGTGTAACATGTCATGTTTGTTCACTTTGAATTACCATCATGCTGTCACTCAAACTGTACTTTTGATCCTGTGAGGTTTACACTGCACTGCGTCAAGCGTTTTCACCTCATACTTCTAAACATGTACCTTCGTTGTTGGGACACACTGAAACAACATCGGTGAAAAGTGCTTCTGTCTCTGTGGGTGAAGGAAGAACGAAGGGATCAGTGGAGGTGTTGTTCTCCTCGTTCTCCTCATCACAAATGCCCTGCATCAGGAAAATAAAAATGTAGATCAGTTTGTCACAACGTGTATATTCTGGATGTGTCATACAGAGAGAAGACTGACACTGGACTGCACAGAGAGACATTCACCTGCTTTTTAAGTTTCATCATGTCCTCATCAAGTTCAGATGGAAAGTTCATCATGTCCTCAGTGTGATGTGATGGAGGGGAGGCTGAGAGGAAATTCAAAGAAAACACATCCATCATCACAAGAAACACGCTCAGCCACGGTGTCACCTGTCGGTCGTTTCATTGTACATACTGATACAGCACAGCTAATTGACAGATTCATGAAAGATGATTAGATGAGTCATTTAGTGTCTATTTTCCAAACACAAGAGCTTATTTCGTGCCCTGGTTCACCACAGAGAAGGAACGCCTCTAAAAGTATAAAGTCACATTATGTGCTGCTGTTTACCTTCAAGATCCTCGAGGATGAGCTTCTCACAAACTGCTGCTCTGCTTTTAGAGGCTTCAAAGTAGCAGAGCAGAGATGGGGGGATATCATCTGAGTCCTGCTGTCAGAGAGTTGGTTTGTGTTAGTTTGGTACGTTTAAAAGTGAAGCTGAGGTTCTATCTGCTGTTGTATCTGCATAAACATCCAAACGTGTGTATTTAATAAGCTTTTAGAGACAAAGTGAAGCAAAGACTGGCTGGTTACATGAGAAGAAGAAGTCATGAGAATACACTATGTCACATTACGCGATTGTGGAGTCATAAAATCGTGCCGTGACTTGGCCAACAGACATGACAGACATGCCGACACCGTACGTCGCTGCGTCGGGCTAGAATCGGGCTGATATTGTGAAGTGTGTACCAGGCATAATAAGACCTGCAGTAGGTCAGCTGATGTGCAGAAAATACTCCCAAACTGTCCGTTTACTCCTCGGTGGTGTGTTTTAATATTTGGCTTCCAAATTAATTTCCTTGATGCTTTGCATTTATCACTTTTTCTTGAGAACTGGAACAAAATCTCACTTTTTGGGGTGTTTGATTTTTACTTTTCAGTTGGGCTGGAAAACATATTTCATTTAGTTCTATAGTTTATGTAAACATATAATTTCATTAGAGTGCTACTGACCTTTTCACAAAACAAAAAAGAAACCACGATGGAGATGGGTTTGTCTTTATGACAGCATATATAACAGTTGGCCCCACCTTTAAATTAAATGCGAGTTCTTCTTTGAACATGGGAGTATTTCTGAGGTGGCAATCTGAATTTAAGAATCTGCTCTCTGGCCAACACGCTGTCTCTATGGGCACCCTAGTTCTATGGGCCCCAATGCAACCGCACTGCCTGCACTGTCTATGTTTATGCCCCTGGTCCCAATTCTCTAGAGTGAGTGGCAGCCCTGCAGGACAGTAGGGTTGGGTACCGAAACTCGGTACTTTTTGTACTTGGTACCGATTCACGTCGGTACTACCGAGTACCGATTCACTTAAAATTAATCGTGCCAAATTTCGGTACCTGAGGTGGAGGCGGAGCGAGAGCGCATGACTCGTACCTCAGACTCAGCAACAATGGTGAGCCAAAAGCGGTCCAAAGTCTGGCTGCACTTCACACCAGTCGACGGAGACAGTGCTCGCTGCAATATTTGCGACGCAACGTGCAAGGCAGGCGGGGGGAACACTTCCAATTTAAGGAATTGTATTTATTTCTATTTAAATCTTTTTATTGAATTTTCAAAATAAATGCACGTGCAGACAAAAGTTAACGTGCAGCACTGTTTCTAAATGTTCTCAATAAAATGTTGAAACTGAGAAGTTTAGACTTTAAAAAGTACCAAAATAAGGTACCGTTTGGTACCGGTACCGAATTCCAGATACCGGAACCGTATCGGTTCAATTATGAACGGTACCCAACCCTACAGGACAGTGCTGTGTAAAGAAGTCAGCTTTCAACTTTCACCTTTGACTAATTGCCGCCCGGCCCGGTGAAACCAAACACACAAATACTTAAACATAAAACATAATGAAATATATAAAACACACAGCAGAAATATGTTAAACATGTGCTCAACCCCACCTGTCAAACTGACATAACTTCCTCACTAAGAGAAAAAGCAATGGAATTTTTTTCTTTGCATTTTTTTTCCTTGGGTCTATAAAACAATAATCAATGTTCATGTTAACAGACTCCATGAGTTATCAAATACAGGCCTCTACCAAACGTTGATATAACCTCTCACGGTAACGGTGTATGATGTATTCTAGATATTTACCATGACAGTAGCCTACTTTGAAAACATTTGAAAAATAGTGAAAAAATAAAAATCATATAGATTTTTTTCATCATGTATGTAATGGAATAACATTAAATTTAAGGTATTAACAACAGTAACTATTCATCCTTATTTTGTTTTACAAAAACTGTGAATTCAACAGTTTGGTTGGCTTTAGACAAAAAAAGTTTTGTTTTATTTCTTCGTCCTTTTTAGTCACATTTGCTTGTCTTTACTTCCTTTACCTTAAAAGGCCAAATCAACACTTTAGTGGACCCTCATTAGATTTTACCTTGTGTATTAAGTTACATAAACCCGTTCAGTGAGACCTCTGGTTCTGAAACATGTCGAGTACACATGCCTACCTCTGAAACCCACCACACACACAGCCCCCACAGAGCCCACGTCTGCTGTCAATGTTTATGTTTCTAACTTCCTGTAGAGACAGACTGTTCAAAGACACAGCGACACCCAGAGGATTATATTAACATTACAACCCCAAACAAGTTCAGTCAGGTTAAATTAACTTCAACACATTTTTCATTAACATAAAGTGACTCAAAATGTCTTCTACCAAACGGTTAGACAGCACGATAAAGGGTTAACTGCTAGGCTACTTAAGCTAGCTGCTAGGCTTCTAGCCACAGTTAGCTTGCTGTCAAAGAGTTAATTTAATTTTATATTACAGTGTCGTCACCTCAAAATGAGATTAACGTTACTCACCGTCTCTTCATGGAAAGAAAAACTCTCCTGCTCTTCACTTCCATCAGCATCAGAGAGGATCTTTTCATTTAGCTCCCGCATCATCGTGTCAAACATCTCATTAGCGTCCATTTTAAAACGTCAGCGACTCGTTTGCGTTTAACGTTTACTTTTAATAACGCCCTTTTGACGTCACAAAGTTATTTTAACTTTATAATATAATCGCTGATACTCATACTCGCTGTTTATCTGGATAATATGCGGTTCATTTCAGTATTTGGTGGCATGTAGAACAAGTCCTGTTCGCGTCTAGGAGATACTTCCGTCTCCATGGAAACGACGCTGTGAGCTACGTAACCTCGCGAGGGTCAAACCGTACAAAAGGCAAAGGGGAAATGTCCATTTCAATTCAATTCAATAGAACTTTATTTATCCTGAAGGAAAATCTTGTATCTGAGAATACTTCACATTACAGTAACAACAATTGACATTCACTAGCAGAACAACCAGTGGGTTCCCTGGGTCAGGGTCATTCACTGGGCCCAGTATTAAAACAATAGATTATTAATATCTGCCAAAATATACACACATCCTCGCCTCTGACACCTCCACTCCCAGGACAGAACCAGCTTTCCTGATGAGCTTATTGAGTCTGTTAGCATTTCGTCACAATAAATGTCTTTACAACTCATATTTAGCAAAATGGTTATTTCTTTCAGTTACATTTATTTATATTTATCACTTTTATTTACATTTATTTTTTTATTCATTCTTGCATCTGTATTTTTTTTAATCACAGTCTCTTATATTGATAACTGACATTAACTCATTTTGATTTAATAGCACTTTATATATCCCAAAGGAAATTGTTGTGCCACAGAATGCTTCAAGTACAATAACACAAACTGCAGTAAAAACAGTTAACGTTTGGGTTATTTTTGGTAATTCAATGTATTTTGGGGTCTTTTTGTTGTGTTGTAATCATTTTTTGTGTATTCTTGTGTTTATTTTGTGTCTCTTTGAGGTAAATTAGTGTCTTTTTTAGTCATTTTGTGTCTCTTTATAGATTTTTATTTTGTCTCCTTGTGGTTGTTTTGTATCTTTTTGTAGTTGTTTGGGTTTATTGAGGTAATTCTATGTATTTTGGGGTCTTTTGTTAGTTTGTGTATCTGATTGTTTTTTTGCCTCCTTGAAATACTTTTCTGTCTCTTTTAGTCTTGTTTTGCCTCCTTGTGGTTGTTTTGTGTCTTTTTGCAGTCATTTGAGTCTCTTTGTGCTAATTCTGTGTTTTATTGAGGTAATTTTATGTATTTTTTAGTCTTTTTTGTCACCTTGTGATCATTTCATGTATCACTGTGGTTGCTTCGTGTCTCTGTAGACATTTTGTGTCTGTATTTTCTGTCTTCTTGTGGTTGTTTTATGTGTCTTTGAGGTAATTTTGTGTCTCTTTGTTGTTGTTGTTTGTCTCCTTGTGGTCATTTTCTGTTTCCCAGAAGTTATTTTATGTTTCTTTAAGATAATTTTGTGTCTCTTTGTAGTCGTTTAGGTCTCTTTGAGGTAATTCTGTGTTTGGTTGAGGTAATGTATGTATTTTTTTAGTGTTCTTTGTCACCTTATAATTATTTTGCATATCCTTGTGGTTGTTTTGTGTCTCTTTGCAGTTCCTTTGCATCTCTTTGTGTCTCTTTGTGGTCTTTTTGAGTCTCTTCCTGGTCTATCAGTGTTAATTTGTTTAACATTTGCTAGTGAAGGCCAGGTGGCCCCCTGACACTTTGGGCCCCTGAGCCTTGTGTAATCCATCCATGGGCAAAAGCAACCACTTTATTAATAATTGCAGAATATGATTACAAAAGGCGTAAAGGATCTCAACTGAAAACGTCTTTCTAAAAAGAAGAAAGCTGCATGACTTAGTCGAACACCAGATTACCTGTAAGTTTAAAGAACACAGTCGAACATCCTTCATCAAACACAGTCAGATCTTCACAACTGAAAAGATTGTCATTACTCCCTCAAAATGTTTTATAACTTCCCAAACTTACTGACCAGTGTCACATTTTGGCACAATAAGCCGTACTGCAGAATTGTTTGGTTGCAGTGCTGCGTAGTGGAAATGAAATGTGGTGTCATGGACCTGTGTGGGCATTTTGGGCAGCGAGCTAGGAGAGGTCAGTGAGCCTAAGACCTTGTAGGTGAATCACAGGACCAGAAGAACAAAAAAATATGTCAGGCTGTGAACAATGCACACTTTTTCCATGGCATTTCTGATCACAAAGACCAGTTCCTCTCTCCCGTGGTGAAGTCTGTGCTGTTGTGCTGTACTCCTTCTCTTTGAGGAGATTCCAGTGGCCCACGCAGGTTTTCCCATACACATTCCCGAGGGCTTTCTAAAAGGAACCCAGTCTCCTTCCTCAGAGTTTCAAAGAAGAACAGCATGTCCTCCATCCCAAACTGTTTGCTCCGGAGACACACCGAGGCCTGTTCTCCATTCTCGTGACACTCCTGGACGAAAACATAACAACAGAATGGCGCCAGATCAGACTTCATTTTTTCCTTCAAAGGCCAAAAGTGAATTCCACCACGACAATGAAAGGCACTACATCTACAACACTTATGTGGCCTACAAGGTCAACACCATCAGAATCTTCTCAGGTCCGGCACAGACATGCTTTCATAAAGGTCATTACAGGTCAGAGCACAACTTCAGTTCTGAAGCTGACGGGCAGAAACAGGACACTTTGGTGCTGCCCCCGTTGTTGGAGTCAAACTGCCTGTCCCTTATGTTTCATTAGGTCCTCTAAGAATCATTGACCAAGTTCAATTGCTCAAAAAGGCTCCATCAGCAAGCCTTGTCCACTCCGATTAGGACCAGGCCCTTTGTCAGTGGGCAAGGTGTCCGTCGCTTTTGTCCAAGTGCACGGAACCCAGACAGCAGCCAGACAGGGCCAAGCTGCAGATTTACACAGCAGATTACGCCAGTCAATGGCGGCTCCGGCCCAAACGCAGCAGAGGTTTGGATAGCAGCCGTGTGTTTACACTGTCAAGGGTTTTCTGTTACTCGTCTGTAGCCATTATCTTGGCAGCCAATGGGCCTATCAAGCCTATCATTTCCATCTGGGGGCTTTGACGAAAGAAGGGATTGGAGGGAAAAATTACCACCACCAAAAACTGCATTTTAACCTTCCCTTAGAATGCACAGGCTGCAAGTCACAATCCGTTAGATATTATCACATCAGATATTATCAGTGCGAATGATCCATCCCTTTAACAAAGTACTAGTATTATTATTACTACTGTGCCATTGTGCCATTATTACTATTATTACCACATGCAGAACTGCAGTACACCATAACATTCATTTTAATATCATGGTGTAGTGCAGTACTGCATGTGGTTTGTCCAAGTGGTGTTGCCGTACCCCAGCAGAAGCTGTTGCTTCACTGCTGTGGAAGGTACAACAACACAACAGCGTGACCAGTTACATTATCGCCAAGTCAGTTAACGTGGTTACGTCATCACAGGCTTGTGTGTGTCTGCTATTCGCCACAAAGCACCTCAACTGAACGTCATCTAAAGTTTGTATTTGGTCAAAAAAGTATCTGCTTTTGCTTCATGTCTGAGCTCCATTTTAACATCACACTTCACCTCATCATGACCTCTGCATGCACTCTACAGTTCACAGAGATTGGTTGACGCTTCACCGTGTCATTGGGGTGCTGGCAAAAGCTGAGGCTAGCTCAACTTTCATTTGCAGAAAGTCACACCCGTCAACAGCAGTTTGTAGTTTCATTGCACACTGGAAACATCCCTGTCACTCCATGGATTAAATATAGACTATGATTTAAAATGTTTTCTGTGATGTACTTTTAAATATTGGATATATAAATAAAGTTAATAATGATGTTCATTTAGAGCCAATGCCTTGACCTTTGCTATCTATCAATAAGTAATACTTTTGTATTTTAACATTTCTTAATATGGTGAACTAAAGAATGTTCGTTGAACTGAAATATGGTAGAATATGTAGCAGCTGTTGTCATTTGTTTCAATGACATGTGATTGGCTGTAGCTCCCGACACATGGTTTCAAGGTCTTACACATGGTTTCATATGGAGCCAGAGTGTGCGACACTTGTTTTCTAATCAAGTCTACCACCAGTGGTAGTGTGTTACTCTTATATTCTAAAAGTCTGTAATTTTATGCCACCAGCTTCTGTTAGTAATAAACTGCAGCACGTTGCTGTGTCACTCAAAGTGTGAACACAGCAAAACACAGAACCATCTCTTTATTTCATTACTTTCAAATGTATTTAAAAAGTGGAAAACTAGAATGTTATATTTGTGTCACGGAGATTATATCACTGTTACAGTTTTGTAAAGTGTTAGTATGTCATAAAGTAGTGTATACACTCTTCCTCTGCTGCCCTAAATTCT
The DNA here is from genome assembly GCF_006386435.1 of Epinephelus moara. Taxonomy (NCBI): domain Eukaryota; kingdom Metazoa; phylum Chordata; class Actinopteri; order Perciformes; family Serranidae; genus Epinephelus; species Epinephelus moara. The sequence continues at coordinate 40,848,660 of NC_065525.1, read as the reverse complement.
ATGCTGGCTGCCTAAAATGGCGCTCAGTCATTCAAACTTTGAGAACCCCCTGATCTAACGCCAGAATTCCACTGGATGCGTGTCCGTTGCGGAACGGCAGCGCTGGTTATCCGCTGCATGCTCCGCTGTCCGTCAACACCCACCAGCTGCGTTTGCTGTGCGGTGCGGTGCAGCTCCGCCGGAAGACATTGCGGTGCACCGCCATGATTAACATCTCCTCGTCCATGGTGTCAACGGGGTGAAATGACGTCCGAAAACCTCTGACCTGTTGACTTCAGGCCTGCCTCTGCCCATTATGTAGTTTTCAAGGTGTAGTGCAGGGAAATATGATCCACCGTGAACGCTGTGTATTTTATTTTTAAAATTAACCGGATGTTTTATTTTGTTTCTGTGCATGACTTCCTGCCCCGCACGATCTGCTCTGTGCTGAATTGCTGCATTGTGCTCCAGCGTTTAAAATAGAAGACCTGCGTATCTGTTCTGAAGGGCTCCGGAGTGCCGGAGCTGAGACGGAGCCAGAACGCAGCACAGCCGCAGCCGGTGGAAACACACACGTTGACTAGAATTAAATCCTATCGGCTCCACTGCCATGCCAGAGCGCAGACACATCCAACACGCATCTGGTGGAAATTGGGAGTAAGAGTTTTGTTTGAAGATGTTCGATGATGTTCACCTTAGCTGTTAAATTTCGCTGTCGATTGCAAATGGTCCCCCCAAAGTTGAATAGTTGATTACGGCCCTGCAATGTATATCAAAAATGACTAACTTGTGCTTTTGCTCTGTTAAACATGAATTATTCTCATGTGTAGATCTTGTTTATTCTGTTTATCATACTTAATAATCATGGATTGAATCAATCAGGAACCTAAAATAGAAATATAAACATCCAGAGATAAAATATTCTTCATGCATGAACTCAAGACGACATTTCAAACCCCCATTTCTGGGAAATGATTCTTCTCAGTGCACTGAGCCAGATTACAGGCCTCTGAGAGTAAAGCGACTTGTATGTTGACCTGATGGCAGTTAAAACATATTAGCTGCACGTGAGGGGGGAAATATTCAAGCGAACTAATCCTGCACGAACGCCGCTGTAAGCCTAATCACTCTTATGTTGCATTCTTGTAGTCATCTGCTGTCAAATCTAATTCATGCTTCTCCACAAATTCTCAAAACTATACCTGCACAACATTTCCTAAAATTAGCGAAGTTCAGCCAGTTCATCCTCGACACCCTCCTCAATGAGATTATCTCTCCTTCAGTGCAGTGACAGCAGTGAATCAAACGGATTTGGACAGAGATTTGGATTGCCTTTCAAAGTTATCACCACTCTGCCAGTGTGACCTTAGTGCACCTAAATCTGCTTCAAATGACTGTGGGATTACTCTAATCAGAATCCCCCTTAACAAGCTGGGGCCAGGGGCTGGGAGTAGTTTCCCCCTGTGACTTACAGTAACAGGTCTGCTGCTTTTTATTCATCATTCAGACACATCTCCCAGTTATTAATCTCTGTATTACAAAGTTTACACAGTGTTTTCAGGGTCAAATCTGCACGTTTTCACACGTCTTCTCTTCGCACATCTTTACAGTCACATGCAGAGAGGAGCGTTTCCCTACAGGGCAATCAATGGCAACATTGACAACCAGAGGCAAAATGAAATGTGAGCTCTTTTGTTAACTTCACTGAGGAACCAAACACTGTACGTATACAGAGAATATCTGAGGCTAAACTCAATGAGTCTGTGTAAATACGTCCACTGTGTGGAGGCAGAATGACTCTCTGTGACTAAAACTATAGAGGCTGCTCACTGCTGGCTGTCTCAGAATAGTCAGTGCAACATTTGCTTTTTAACAAAATATGCAGAAGACAGGAAAATGCCTGAAATTACATTTTTTCCCTTTATAGATGAAGCTCTGATCACTGGATGTAGTCTGTAGTAAATAAGTGTAAAATATATTATTTGTAAAAGGCAGAGGAACTGTTGACTCTGAAACAATGCAGCCATTCATAAGAGAGCAAGGCAGAGTCTGATTACTTAGTATGTTCACACAGTAACATGACACAGGCCATAACATCTAAATACACGTCAGTAATAAGGGTGACAGTGTGCCTGAGTTTAAATTTCATCCAGTCACATTGACATCAGCGTTGTTAGATGATTGTTGGTAACTCCTCTGAAACTTACAGCCTCATCTGTAGGTTGATAACCAGTTCATTAGTTTATCTTATTGGTTCTGAAAAGGTTTCATATTAGGGATGTTCCTAAATACAAATCTGGGAAAGCACAGATAAATGTGGTGGAAACAGATTTCATCCACAGTTGCTCATTATCAGGCAGGAAAAACATCATGATTGTTGCGTCTGTTTCAGCCATTATGTTCCTTCAAATATCATTGTGGACGACCACAAATAAAAAACCTCAATTAATCAACACTTATCTCTCCTGACCCACTTTGTTTGAGCGACAGCATCCGAACATGTTGCAGGAGAGAAGGATGAGGAACTAACATTATATTACCAAGCTCCAGCTAAAAAATGATACTAAAGATAATTCCATACAAATAACTATGTACAAGAACTTCCATGTTTGTTCAAGAATGTCGAGGCTAATATTGACATAGTTAGCTGGCGATCGTTAAGTGTGAGAAGTGTCCATCATTCCACACTCAACTTTCAGACCATTATGAGTACGCCAGGAGTACACTGCATTTTCCCATAGTATACAGTGGTCACACTGAGCGCACTGAAAATATGAAGTGTTTAGTACAGAAGTGTGTCATTTAAGACACACTGTATGTCTTTAGCAAAAGTAGGAGTGTATGCTTGTCTCTCTCTGAAGAACCTCCGGATGGAGTTTCCAACAATCAGATCATGTTGCTGTCACTCACTTACATCTGATAATTGATTGTGATTTTCTGACATTGATTGTCCTGCGGTGCGTTGAAACACCCACGTGGTGCCTAAGAGGGATAAAACAAAGCATATAAAGCGCAGTTGGCCGGGGTCTGGTGCTGGAGCCGTGATGTACCCTGTTGGGTCCCATGACTTGTTCTTGGCCTCGTGTCACAGGACGGTTCGTAGTGAGAGAGGAGAGGAGGCTTTACTGCAGTTAATCCCCTCTTTGAAAAAAGCATCTCCTCCTCCCGCCAGCGAGCGCCAGAGGTGAGCCAGAGCCACATTACCGCCATCGTGTTGTTGAAAACGAGCCAGGTGCATGAGAGGGAGCTGTGGACTCAGACGTCACGACCTGTCACCTGGAGTGCCAGTGGCTTTGGGGCTGGGCAACAATTCAAGATATTGTTCCTCTGTATAATAATGCTGTTAAAAAATTCTCATGTAAGGATAATGTGGCTCACACTTCTGGTATCTAAATGACTGATATCAAATTAATTTTTACCCAAAATCTGTCAGAGTGCAGAAACACAATGCATGTAACAGGCTGAAGTTGACACGGTGTCCCAGAACGTCAACAACCAACACACCCAGGGTACCTTGGACGTCATATGTGGACGTGGAAAGTCCATGACCAAGCGTGGACATGTGACAAGGTCAGAGTGAGAATGTGTTAATACAATGCCTGACATAAAAGACTTTAAACTATATACAAAATAATCTGCTACAGCAGTAATGTGATTACTTTGAGGTGTGCTTTTGAGACACAGTGGGTTATAATAAGATATATTTTATTTATCTCCCTCCCTCTATGAAAACATGAAAGCAGCAGAGAACTTTTATTTTGCCAAATTAAAGACATTTACATCATAAACTGATGTCGAATAGGCACAAATTGGCACCAGGATGCAGGAAATGAAGTGTTTGATGCTCAAAATCTTTTGTCAGAAGACTCCCAACACCCTTTTTTATATGTGTTTGTGCCCCTATAATATTGGAAGGAAACCTACGCCCTTGACGGTACTGCTATACTTTTTGTTCTGGGTGTGAGGGCAAAGACCTGTCGAACAAGTCAAACAGTTTAATGACATACTGTGATTCAGCCTTGATCAGAAGACCTACCTTTGCTCTTGTTTTACATTGAGCTTGAAGTCATGTGCATGTCCATTTTGTTTGTAATTAAATTAAGCAGCAGTACAGACAAAGAGGCGAAGAGGAACATGCAGAAAGTTACACTCCTCTAACAAAAACTTCAGATAAACCCCACCACTTCACCAGCCTCAGTGTTTGAATGACTGTTAGCTGAAACATGCTCGGTCCTTGATGCTGTAATAATAAGACAATGACGTAAGAGCGCAGGGACACACAGCAGCAGCTGAGCTGTAACCAAAGCTGAGAGCACCAGAACACGATCTGTGCCAGGACTCGGACCAGCAGCTACAGCTACTGTACGAGGTGGCAGGATGTTACCTGCAGCCGCTCTGTGCTCAGGTGTTTGCACAGAAGAGTGACAGCTCAGAAACAAAGGCCATGAACAAAATCCTTTGGTGAGAGGAAAGCCATCCCTGAGTTACCCACTGTGACTCAGACAAGACACAACATGGAGGGTGTAGATAGCATTTATCACCATCTAGTGTTTCCATTCTTATTTCACAAACTCCGACCATAAGCACTTCTCATGGCCTCGCAGCCTCACCAGAAAAAAAACAAAACAAAAAAAACTGAATCAAGGCTGTCCGGGTGGACGTCATCGCAGCCTCGCCGCTGACTGTTTTCTTTTGTTTTATCAGAGCAGGTTTGAGCTGAACTTTGCCTATCAGGCTTTTTCTGTTTTTCAAAGTAACTCCCAGACAGCACATGAAATACTCTTTGTTTCCCCCGAGCTTTTTAAGACAATAGGTCTGTAGGTTTATGATGTTATAAATAGTTAATCTAAATATAGTCACATCATAGGACTGGATAACAGATGCAGGATGTTGTGGGAGAAAATACTGTCTGTGAGGCACAGACTCAAAAGCTTTCTCGGTTTCCAGCCCTAAAAATTCAGAGTTTCTCTTCCACTGTTTTACTGCACACCACTCTTCACTTCATACTGGTAACAAAAAGTAGGGGAGAACGGGGTTGGTTGTCACACCTTTTACTTTCATTTGAATCCTTCAAATCTGTACCCTTAGTAGAGTCTCTCTTAATGTGCCCAGCGGCCGCTGGCTGCGAGCAGAGCTAGCTGCTAACAGCCACCGCTGCAACTAACAAACTCCACAAATTCATTCAGCAGCTCCGCCATCCACAGTCAGACACACACGGCTGATTATTTACTGCTGAATTACAGCTCACAACTCGCACCAACCCAAACATCCTGGTGCAGACTATTTACTGGAGTTTACCAGCCTGTCGCTCATGCTGCATATGAAGAGAATTACAAACATGGCCGTTCTCGGGTTTAAATGTCTGATAGTCCACCACTAACATTTCATCAAGTCTCATCAATGAAAATGAAACATAGATTTCGTCTTAATTTTCATTATCAAGATCTATTTTTAGCTCCTCGTCGTCTTGTTTTCCTCATGATGAAAAAGTTCATCATACGTTTTGTCAACAAAAGTAACCCTGCTGTTCACGGTGGTGTGATACATACTGGGCAGTGGCAGTTGTTGACGCAGCGGGCAATGACCTAACTCATCAAATACCGCTGCTTTGTCAGTGGACATTAATATCAGACACGTCATGATGGTATGAAATGCACCAGGCCGCCGGCAACCACCACAGTATAAAAAGCAAGGAAGTCTGTACGGGGAGGCAAAGTGGAAATACAGCAAGAGCTGGACAGAGCTGTGAGTAATAACCCCGCCCATATTTAAGAGTGCTGTCTGCAGTGGAAACGCTAAACAGATCGAGGGTCTAGGTGCCATGTCTGTGGGGGCTACTTTTGGTTCTAAAGAGTACAATACCAAAAGTTTTTGGTGGAAACAGGGCTTTTAAGTCCTCTCACCTCAATGTCAAGTATCTTACTCCTGAGATGAGACTAAAGGTGACCTCTGACCCCAATTCTAAAAATTTCAATACGAACAGTTTTAGGGAGCGAGATCTAACAAATGTGACAAACAATGATGTTCTCTCCTAATAAAATGCTCCTCCATCACTTATTCACAGAGATAGCTTTAGTTAGTTGGACAGTGCAGGTTAAAATGTGGAGTCTGTAGTTTGTGATGTTGTTGAACTGTGTTGCATTAAACAGAGAGGTGTTTCCACCTTCACTGGTTTAAATGAGGTGTACAAAATAATAGAAGTACCTGCATGTTGAACAGAACCACAAACTGCAGCTCAATAAAGTCAAATCAGCCCTAAAACAGTCTCAACAGAAACTGAACATTTAAACATGGTGGGAGGACTGACTGCAGAACTGTTGGATCAGACTGTATTCGATTCAGGTGTGTGTGCCTAATAGATGTTTTCTTTTTTCCTGAGGGAGTGGGTGTGAAGAATCAGGTGCAACATCAAATCCCTGATTCGTCCATTCATGCCAGCGCTGGGTGATTCCCATTGGCTGACAGCTTGCATCTCTGTGACACGGTGAAAACCAATATGCCTTAACTTTCCATCAGAGGTCTGGCGGAGGCAAACTCGTGACGGCCGGATGGCGTCATGTTACCAAAGTCAGGGTCAGCTTATGAAGAATTCAACAGGTAGGCAAGGTAAGCCGCCATCTGTGACTGGCGCCGTGTTTACAGCCGCAAAATCAAAACAGCAGCACAGAGTGGAGAACAGCAGGTACTCTCCGGTCCATATCAACCAATCATGTGTTTTAGTTCTGTTTCAAAACAAGAGACAGAAAAAAAAGACATTTTGGTTATTTTTTTAAGATAAAAACACATCTAATGAGCTGATGTGGAGAATGAGCTCAGTTAATATTCCACAAAACAAAGACATATAATGAAATTCCTCCCTCCCGTCAGCAGCCTCTCTCTTCATTAATGTGTAACACTACATGCTGGGTCATCATGCCACAGAACACACTCAGCCACTGGGTTGTGTGATGCACAGGCTCCATCTGACACAGCTGTCGGAAGGACGGAAAATAGATTGTAATAAAGAACATGAGGAGGCAGACGACCAAAGTGGAGATGAGTCAGAGAAGAGTCACAGCCTGGTGAGGGGCAACAAAGAAGTCATTAAAAACTCCTGACAAATGTAAAGTAAGATAATTGGGTTCAGATCTGGAAGCTATGACATGATTCACATGATGTTCATACAAACATCATGATAGAAATGTTTCATTACAGGACAAAGAGAGTCACTCAGACTGTGTGACCCCTGGCAGGTTGTTCAATTTACAAATATGCATTTTTTTTATATATATATTTTTTTGGGCATTTTGCCTTTAATGGACAGGATAGGTAAGTGTGAAGGGGGGAGAGAGAGGGAGAGACATGCAGCAAAGGGCCACAGGCTGGATTCGAACCCGGGCCGCTGCGGCAACAGCCTTGTACATGGGGCGCCTGCTCTACCACTAAGCCACCGGCGCCCCACAAATATGCATTTAATGTATAATTAATTTATGTTTCTCTTTCAAACATACTGATACATGTAGAATTCATTTATCTTGAGGGATGTAACGTCTACGTCTCAAGTCACAGTTATGTCTCAATTATGATGAAATGAATGTTTTGTTAAAACTGGAAAGCCCCGCCTCCTGAGACCAGGCTCAGGCCACTGAGGACCATCACACACTGCGCCATTTTCCCTCTCATGTCAGAGGCTTTGTCATGGACCTCAAGAATTCTCCACATAGTGAAGGCAATTAAAACTTATCCAATCAGTGAAAGTTAGAGATGGTCTTTTAAGATGCCTTATTTTTAGTGAGGTTTTATCCAGTTTATCTGCACGTAGGCAGCTTGAGCTGGTAAAGCCCTGTTTTCACCAAGCAGTTCAGTTCGCATTTTTTTCCTGTTCCTCAGTGAAAACTTGTGGATGGTACCAACAGAAGCGTTCCTTAGTGTCCCCATGTTTGGTCCCCCCTCTGTTGGGGTACCTAGCACACAGATCTGGTACTAAAAAGTGGAGCTAGAAACCCTGCAGTCTGATTGGTCAGTAGAGGACGGTCACTCTGGTTTTATGTAACCTCTGTTCATACATCAGTAAACTAGAACTATAAAATGAAGGAGAAAAAAAGAACTTCGTTCACTGGGCCGACTGCCGGCAACTTTTAAGGTGGAACGTTTACTTGTAACGTTACTCAATGCATGAGTTGATGACGTGAATCCATCAGCACACCTTAAACTTCACTGTGACAACTTTGACCATCACTTTAGTTTTTATATGACACACACTTTTAGTAATGACTTTAAAAATATAGATTAACTTGGAGCGGATTATGTGAAGGTCATATATTCTAATCCTCACTTCCTGTGGGCTACAGCAACACTAAACCCCTGAGCTTGCCTGAGAAGGACTAAATGCACAAAGCTGCTATTTTTAAATATCCCATGGAGAGAGACTCTCACTGCAGCCTGTTCTATTTTGTTCTGAAAATGTGGGCGTGCAGCCTCGTTCTGTGGACGATAAACCAGGTGCAGACTTCCATCTGTGTCACTGCTGATGAGGAAATACAGCGAGTGCTGGACGGAGCAGTGAGTGACAACAACCCCGCCCACATTTAAGAGAACTGTCTGAACAGACCAAGATGTCTGAAGGGTCACTGTTGGTTCCAAAGGGACTGCACTGAAAGGTTTTGGTGGAGATGAGGCTTAAATGTTACTGCAAATGTTTGCTACTGTCCAAAGTGCTGTTTATAAAACGGCAATATTTTTATTTAGTGCTCTTACAAAGAGAGACAGATAACAGTCTAGTGACATGGTAAAATAACAGGAGGTAAGTCAGAACTTGTATTAGCATTAAATTAATCTGTTTAACCTGTCATCCATCCTTGTTTGTGTCGCCATCGATGGAGGGAAAAATCCCAAAACTTGTTTGAACTGCTCTGTAACTAACTGTACTGATTTCAGGTTCTGGGTGAATTCTGAGTCTAATGTCAATGTTGTGCAGTATATTTTCAACAAATAAAAGTTTTGTGAAATTTAACATGCTTTTGAGCTTGTGCTTATAACATAATGAAATTGCTTTAGAGGTACATAACACCCTTAAATAATATTTGCATTATGAAATGAAGTTGTAGGTAAAGCTAAAAATCAGGTGCCCTGGACATGATTTAATGGCTTAACATTACAAAATAAACTGGTTTAATAGTAACTGACCAATGATATGTAGCACCAATATGATTCTTTTAAACAGTCTAATGTGAAGGAAATACGATGATCAATAATTCATAAAGAAGAAAAGGGAAACGTCAGTTGTTCACATTTTCTTTTAGAATCCATTTTAAAGTTCTTTTAATCACATATAGGCTCTCAGTGATCCGGCACCAGAGTATAACTGAGCTTCTCACACCGTAGCGTTCAAACAGGCCCCTCAGATCTGCTGGTCTCGGTCCTCTAACTGTTCCAGAGTCCAGGTTACAGACAAAGGGTGATCAATCCTTTTCAGTTCTTGCTCCTTGGCTTTGGATCAGCCTCCCACTGAGCATCAGATCAGCTGACTCTGTTCACGTCTTTAAATCTCGTTTCAAAACTTGACAACCTGACAGTGTGTGTATGGGAGTGTATGTATGTATGCAGCCATGTGTATATGTATGTGTGCATGCTTACAGGTGTGTTTAAGTGTATATGTTGGTATATGCTTATGTTTTATTAGAATCACTTTTATTTTGTATTTTCTGCACATTGAAAAGCACTTTGTGCTTTCAGCTTGACACGTGTTTTACAAATAAAGTTATTATTATCATTATTTTCATTTTGATCACGTGGGACCGATGTACCGACCCAGTCTCACTCCAAAGTCGTTGAAAGTCGGTGCTTGGTCAGTGACTTCCGAAATCAGACACAGACAAAAAAAAGCCTTCCTTTCATGTCGGCATGATACGCGTCAATCCCGTTGGCATCAGGGGAAGTGCTGCGGCGGTGAAAGTCTGAGTAGGGAGGGTGGGAGCAGCGGTGGATGAGTCCAACAATCATCAACTTTCACCCAGGAGGCCGGTGTTTGCTCCCTGTAAGACTGTAAAGCCAAACCCTGTTCTTTTTTACTTGAACTTAACCACATGCTTCTGTTGGCTAAACGTAACCACGTGCGTTTGTTGTTGAAGGCAAAAAAGATCAGTTTGCGGTGTTGTACCAACGTGGTGCTTTTATTGTGAAAGAGACTGTATGCAAACTGTACATTTCCTGTGTAAACAGAAGTGTACGCGATAAAATCAAGTAAATCCAAAGGACTTTTTTCTATTTTACTTTACCAAGTAAAATGTGTCAGTATATGAAGTGATGATGAAGGAAAATCATCATGTGGGTAGATAAATAGTTCTCAGACTCTTAGATCTGAAGCTCAGTCCTGAGGCTGTTCTGTAAATAGTTTTCTAATAACAAATAAAGCAACTTCTGATCAACCAGTTTAAGGGTTTAAATGCCCCACCCACTTCTGGTTTAAAGTACGCTCATTCTGAGTACATATACGGATACAGTAGCCGTTTCTCAGTATGCGTTCTTGTGCAGACTTGTCTTCTTGTGGACTTGTGACACATCATCAGTCACAGCGCAAGTACTGTTCCAATTCAAAGTTCACATCTAGCCAAGTTCAGTCCAAATGCCCGGATGTGTTCTCTCCGAACTTGCCAAGTCCACAAGTCCGAACTGCTGAACTTGAGTATTGAGAAATGGCTAGTGAGTTTATTGGGTTGAACAGATACAGATAATGGTGCACTCGATTATTCCTAACAGTGGCCCCAAACCTCCTCACTGCGGGGTCGAGCATTCAGGGCCGCACCTTCCTCCTGGTATACGCCACACATGAAGTAGCTTAGGTTTTCAATTGATGTGTCACCACACTGAACAGAATTTGATATTAAAGACAAAAACAATCTGTGTTTGTTTTGTTTTTCACTGTAATTTTATATTTTATGATCATTATCTCTCATCAGATGACTGTTTCCACTGCTGCTACATAACCAGAACATAAATGCTGCCCAGCTCTCATTAAGGGTTTCATAAGAGGTTTTTTTCATCATCTTCTTTTGGTCCTTCAGGCAAACTGATCTTTTTCAGACTTCACACACGGCCGACATGCACCACACAGCCTCACATGAGCAAAGTCATCTTATCATCATACTCCATAAAGAAGAAGGGACTTTCTTTCAGCCAGACGGTGACATATCAATTCCTAGAAAGAGGAGCTGATTCATCTGTTAATACAAAGATACATATACACACACAAACATACAGAGACACACACGTCATCATACTCACTACCAGGAACATCCCTGACATAATGCCTGCTGATTATGGCTGTTACCCAAACTGTCAGATTGTGATCTTCAGAAAAATAAAACAAGAGACTCTTTAACTCACTGAAATATTACATCAGTGAATGGAAGTGTCACTTGGTTCATCCACAGATGACACAAACACAGTAAAAGATTATATGAGGAGAGATCATGAGATTTAGAACTGCAAAAAACTTCTGGAGTACTGTAGTGCTGCATACTGTGAAGTGAATGAGCAGTGGAACTCCTTTAAACACTCAACGCAGGTCAACAAGTTTCAGATATCCAGGCAGAAATAAAACCTTCGACTCCAGTGTGTTCAAACTTCTGTTACTTGATGCCAGTTATGTAAAAGAGACCAAAACCCTGCAGATACTCCAACAGCTCAGTCACAAGAAGAGAATTTTGGCATCATACGTTTCTGCAAACCACAAATATTTTACATATGTACATTTTATACGCAACATATCAGCGTTTAAAGGGCCAGTGTAATATTTGGCATGGTTTATTGTCAAATCTGAATCTGAATCTGAATCTGAATATTCTACCCATTAATATGTTTCTATACAGTAAGTGTATAATCGCTATAAAATAAAATTCGTTTGGTTTTCGTAGCCTTATAATTATGCTTTTATATATAGCAGTAGCACCGAATCCCATTCTGTGCAGCAAAATGGCAGTGGAGGATTCAGCCTCTCTTCTCGCCCGCTCAGCATCCAACACATGGAGTTCCTCATCTGTATGCTCCGGCTCAAACAGGTATGGCTCTGGGTCTGTGCCCGCTACAAGAAACTCTTCAAAATTGCGTTCAACGTCGTCCATTGCAGCTACTATAGTCCGGAGATATTGCTAGGCTAAATAAACAGCTGAGCTCTGTTTACAGGCTACGCTGTCAGTCAGTGTGCGGGCTGGAGATTGGTGGAGCAGAGAGGGGAGGGCTGCCCCGCTGGGTACTGTAAGTGAGTATGTGTGTATGAAGTCTTTTACCCCCTGGAGTCTTTTACCCCCTGGAGTGTTACCGGAGTTTTTGGAGTGCTCAAATAAACTGGCCTTTTTCCCGAACGCTCCTCTGGTCTCCTGCTCGTGAGGGATTCATTACAATATCGTAACATGGTTTAGATTTCTAAGTAAACATTCACCTCGTCGCTAGATAGACCTACTCCTGAAAAACTCGTGTCTGCGCAAGGCTTTTTATCCCTACGAGGCCACCGTCATTTACCCGACGGGAGGGGTGAGCGAGTGAGCCCTGCAATCTAGAATTTGACCACTGATGTCAGCGGTTTTCAACGGTTTTCAACCCATTTTACACACTGGCCCTTTAAGTGACATAATATACAAGCTGACTTTGTCATCAGCAGCTGGTGGATGGCGCAGCTGTGATTTAGTAAGTCATCTTTCCAGATGCTTTTGGGCTCCAAACGTGGGTGTTTTAAAGAAGTTAACTGATACAGGGTCAGTTATACTGCAGTAATATGTGTGATATAAGTACATTTGTAATGTTGAGCATTATAATCCCACAAAATTTGGTTCAGTTGTTATTACCTAACATGCTTAGGCCTCCGTACACAATACATGGAAGGTTTGATACTAGTTTCTGTACCCCTACGTTCATCTTTGGGGGTACCCCACCTATAAAGGGGTGTTTCCCACCTTACCCCTCCCCTTTTGCTGTTGTACTCTGTGGGAGACAGAGATGGGGGACTCGAGTCACATGACTTGACTCGAGTCAGTCTCGAGTCGCAAATATGATGACTGGAGACTTGCTTGACTAACGTTGATAAAAGACTCAACTTGACTTTGACTTTGTATTCATGACTTGAGACTTGACTTTGACTTGAGACAGATGACTCGAAAGGACTTGGCTTTAATTCACTATTAAAGGCACGCTAAGTGCAGTTGAGCGTCACTTCTGTTTACGTTCAACAGTGTTATCAAACACATTGGAGCTAGCTAGTTTTAGAGTCCTCACAACACTTGCAGAGATCCAAGGGGAGAGGAGGTAGCAACAAAATTCCGTCTAATGCAGGCTGACAGCGCCCCAGATTCAAACGTCCAAAAACACATAATTGAAACCACAAAATATCTCCATACTGCACGTCCGTAGTGATCCAAGTGTCCTGAAGCCCCGACATAAAAAATTGTTTGGAAAAACGTCATTTGAACTCTGTTTGTAGCCTCATTGTAGCCTGTAGCTCTGACTACCTCTCTGTACACCGCGCTCACGTGTGCACGCTTGCGCGAGACCGTGAGACATGGGCACCGCGCACCCTGTACATGTATAACATGGAGAGGCGTCAGAGCCAGGGGGCTGCCTTGGACAGACACTCAAGGGCACCTCGGCAGTGCCCAGGAGGCAAACCAGTGCCTCTCCAGCTGCCAGTCCACACTCCATACTTGTCTGTATGGGAACTTGAGCCTCTGAATCCAAAGCCAGGACCTATGGACTGAGCTACCGCTGCCCCCAGCAGTAGTAGCACATGGTCAGGTAAAGTGACACAAAATGTTTTTGTTTTTTTTACAGGGACATCGCTGCTTGTCTTGCAGGAACTGTGCCTCCTAAACCGGGTATTTCAAGCCAGAACATGATCTTTTCTTAACCATAACCAAGTGGTTTCTGTGCCTAAAACCTGACCACATGATAACCACAGCCCTGGGTATCTGCTGTATCTGTGGTTTGCAGGAAAGTACAGTGCCAAGATTTTTTTCTGATGACTGGGTTCAGGGTTGTAGCACCAAACTTTGGGCCCTGTGCATGAGCAGTCTCTGTGGGGCCCCTGCCCATCCTCTCCGGATCCATGTCTTCACATGCACCTTTTAAACAATTTTGCGCCTTTGAGGAACTGTTATGGGTTTTTTTTACCCTCCCTGAAACCAAGATACTTTTCTTTGAGTCTCCCTGAGTGACCCATGACCCTCCCTCCTCCATAAATGAGTTATTAGATTTTTAAAACTTATCCTTTGATGTTTGAAAGTTGAAGATGAAATCCTGGAGTTGAGAAAAGTCTCAGTTTTTTACTCTTGTTGTTTATGCTGGTTAGTTCGTGCAAAAGGTTTATTTTTGGACAAACTTTAAAGGAGAGATGGAATAAAGTGATTTTGATGAAATATCATAACTTTAAGATCAGATTTGATTTTGTTTTTTATCTGATAGTAGCGTTTGTTACACATGATATGTTCAAAGACTGTTGGAAACTTGAAAATCCAACAATAATTTTTGTTTTTACAGTTTCTTGCTGTGATAAATGCAGCTTTGGTGATTATGTTATGGTATTTAAAGTAGCATGCCTTCCAAACCTGCATGCTTTCTTTTAAAAACAGCGGTAAAATAAATACAAAGTACAGCCATTTAAATCTAAAGCCCTTCCCCTCAGCTAAAAAAACAAAAAACAAAACATAAATCTCTCCAAAGTGCTTAAAAATTATTTGACCAACCCCTCCCTACTTCATAAATCATGAACAGTACCTAAGTGGTGAGAGAGGCCTCAGACAGCTTTTGCTGTTTTTTTATATAAAGTTTTTCAACCAATATATTCAGCCAATTTTAATTTAGTTGTGGCATAAATTTATTAGAAAAAAATATTTCAGGCTTTTTAAGGGGCCTCCTCCTTCCCCCTCACCACAACACCAATGACTGGGTTGACTCAAAATGGTTCAAGAACAGATTCACTCATCAGACTGCAGCTCATTATTATCATCTGTTTTATCAGTGACACTTATTAGCTCCTCTGTCTGTGGCACACTGAGCTCTGGCTGATACTGTTTGCAGATTAGACTACAAGAGTTTCAGCAGTGAGTCATCATCATTTGCTAAATTTTACTGGCCATAACCTTCTTACGCAGTTCAAGTAAATAATAAGAGATAATGAAGAATGACGTGCATCAAATGTCCTCGGCCAGATGATTCAGGTATGTTAAATGAAATGAAATGGTTCATCATTAGCTGCATAGATTGAGCTATAAACTGTCCTCTGCCTCTGAAGCTGCTCTGCCATCGAGAAACGTTCATAATCACCCAGAGCCGCTGCTGTCCTGCTATCCTATTAGCCAAAGCTGCTCCTCTCAGCCGCTGCTTCTGACTTGACAAAATCCCCGACCACAAAAAAATCCTGAATCACTCACAGTCACTATAATACATAATGCCATAAATCCACTGCATCCAACTCCCAGCGGGTTCACACAGGCTCACCAGCTTTGTTGTTCACCAGCTGCTGGTTCTGTCTATTCTGTGTGAACTGACCGCAGCATCTTCAGTGGGTGTCGGACCAGCAGCAGCAGCGGTACCAGTCAGGTTTAGAGGTACCTGCGGCTCCAGAGCTGCATCTTGTTCTTCAGCCCGTCTCCAGTGGCTCCTGGGGCTTTGACCAAAAATAATGTGAAAATGGAAAATTGAATCGTTGTGAAGATCTACAACAAATAAAACAACTTGTGAACGCAGCTCAGAAAAGTCCAGACTTTGTCTCGCAGGACTCTCCTGCCTGTTCTCACAACACATTCTCACTCTGACATCGTCACACGGACTTTCCACATCCAGATACAATGTGCAAGGTACCCTGGGTTGGTTGTTTATTGACGTTCTGGGACGCCGTGTCAGCTTCATGGTTTGGCCTTAAATATATTACAGTAATCCAACACCGGCCTCCCGAGTGAAAGTCAGTGGTTGTTGGACCCATCCACCACCCCTCCTGCCCGTCCTACACAGACTTCTGCAGCCTTACCTTTCGTTGTTGTCCCACCACATTTCCAACCAACGCTGCCAGGCGCCAATAAACAATAATGGGGACCGGCTGCGTATCATGCCAATGTGAAAGGACGGCTTTTTTCATCGGCGTGTGAAGCCAGAGGTCACTGACCAAGCTCTGTTTTTGTCAACTTCGACACAGGACAGTGTCAGGTCTAACAAACCCCCAGACTTTCACCTGTGCTTCCAGTATGAATGCAGAGCCAAACTATTATGTTTCGTTCCAAATCTAACCGGGTGCTTTTGCTGACCTCCCCCTGTTGGTTGCAGTGCCCTGGAACATCAACAGCACACGCAGGAGGATACCTGGTGCATAATATGTGGACATGAAAGTTCACTAAGGGTGTTGGAGGAATTATATATCTCATGTAGCCTGGGAACGCCTCAGGATCCTCCAGCAAGGCCGTAACTACCATTGAGGACACCGAGGTCATGACCTCGGTATTTTTTCCCGACCTAAATGAATGAATAAAATGAAAATAAAAATAAACCATTTCATTTGTGCGGTGAAAGTACGTGGGAGGACCGATGGAAGGTGATTGAGTGACTCTCTCTTCTCTATAATAACAATTATTTAAAAAAGA
>NC_065525.1:40808431-40831468 GCF_006386435.1 Epinephelus moara | reverse complement strand
TTTTGGACAGCTGTGAAGTGACAGAATGTCCCAGCATCATGGTTCTTATATTGCCAGATTCCAGAGAGTCTCCCCTCTTCATATATGGCAGAATATGTCAACTTCCAACTTGCTATGGTGAGATACATGTAAAAATGTAAGAATTTAGTAACACGGATTTGTTTTTTTTCATTGATATAAAAATTAATACAACTGACAACTGACAGATGAAGAGAAGTACTTCCTGCTAAGGAATAAGTGGTTCAAACATAATTATAAATACCCACAAACAAAGTTTGGTGAAAGGCAATTACGCTATAGTATGAAGAGGGAAGAGAAACATGATAAGATGGGATTAATCTAATATGATGTGTGTAGTTCTTTATAGATGGAGCCTCTTAATTTGGCTGTCAAAGTACACCAGATTGAAGGCTTTTGATATATAATTGACGTGACCCCCCCATGTGCACCACGACTAAATGACCTCGGTATTTCAAAAATCCTGCGTACGGCCCTGTCCTCCAGGGGGAGCTTCAAAGCGTAGCTAAGGAGAGGGACGTCTGGAGTGCTTTGCCACATTTTTCGAAACGCCTCTCGTCAAACGATACCTAAATATGATTATTTTTGCACGGAAGATCTGATCTCAAACATCCTGACTCTGAGTCAAATCAGCAAACTTCCTGTTGTCGTTATCAGTGATTCCAGACAGGTTTTTTTCTTCTTGGCTCTTTTCATAGTAAAGGCTGCTGACCTCTACGTCAAACCAACATCCTCTTTCATTTCCCATTTCTTTGCCTCATGAAACCACGATGGTTTACTTTCACATCCACTTGGACTGAAAAAAAAAACCTGACAGGAAATTTGATGGTCAAATGGTCATAATGTAAACTGTCAGAGAAACTGCAGGGCAGTAATTCTAGTTTTATTTCTTATTCATCTCATAGTTGAAACACATCTTGCACCAACCTGGGAGTCGACCACAGGAGATGATGTGCTTATGCAAAGGGCGTAGCTTTCATTTCAACATCGGGAGGTGACACACATGAGACGTGGGAGGTTGGAGATCCTCCCTCATTAAATTTTACACATCAAACACTTAGTTTCCTGCATTCTGTTGAACTGTAATGCACCATTTTGTGCCTTTCCTGCATCAAGTTACAGAGGAAATGTCTTAGATTTTGTCAAAATAAAAGCATTCAGGTGCATATTCCAGATATTGAGGGCACGTGTCCCTCGTGCCTCCCCAAAATCTACACCTATTGCTCAAACACATTCTGAATGGGTCACAGGACGAAGAGAGTGATTACATTTTTACAGCTTTTCTACCATCACAGAGCTGCTCTCTGAACAGATGGTGATTATGCAACAATAATAATAATACCTCTCCTGCTTTTGAATGGGTTGTGGCATGTTCCTAAATCATTTATGAGTGAACTACAGTGTCATCAGCCAAACAAAACATACATGCACTAATAGAATTAAGATGATTATTGGCTTTCTTTCACTGCTCTCAGGGTGTGTGTGCTGCTCTGCTGATGAGATGGAGGCTATTAGCAGCGATCGATAAGCCTGTTACTTCAGCTGCTCTCGCTGAGCTCCTGCAGAGAGAGGAGAAAAAGCATCGAGCAGGAAATATCCTGAACATTTTGTACAATGAGGACGACGGGCTGCGTTCATGTCAGGAGCGCAGAGATGTAACGACAGAGACTGAGGGACTCTTCATCCCTCAGCAGAGGAGAGTTTTAAAGAGTACTGATGAGAGCTGTGAACTGGAAGTAACAGGATTTGTGTGAGCATCAAATACACACTCGCACACACATTTTGGCCTCCTGACAACTACTGTGAGATTTCTGTGATGATGTCCTGAATTTACCTGGAACACTGTGGGTGGAGATCACACCAGACTCTGGGGCAACTCAGGACAGACACATGAGGGGTCCTGGTCTCTCCTTTCCACCGTGCACCTCCATCTCCAGTAATCAGTTAGAAAAACAGATGAGTAGAAAGTCGGACAGTTTCCCCCCTCTGACAGGAGTCAGCTCAGAAAGGACCCAAATGCAGAGCAGCAGACAGGGTGCAGGTTTCTGGTTAGAAAAAATCCTCCAAACAGGCAGGCGACAAAAGAAGGAGAACCAAAACTTAACTGAACCAAACCAGGGAAGCACGACAAACACAGGGTTGAACTCAGGGAAGAAATCCAACAGAACACAAGAGACTCGGTGGAGAACAACACCATGAGCACAGATGAACTGACGAGGAATAAAGGGAAACACACAGGTATACACACAGGAAACTAATCACAGGAATGAGACACAGCTGCAGCAGGTGGACACAGGTAAAAGGAGGGAAATGTGGATTGGCTGACAACAAGGGTGTGGTGGGGAGGGTGGAGCAGAACAGGTGTGATTGAAGGGAAGACTCTGGAACAGGTAGGGACTAATGAGACTGATGGAAGACATTTGTGACAGAAAACAGGCGGGAAAACACACAAAGGCAGGAAGTCAAACCAGGCATGACACATGAGGAGAGAATCTACAAAATAAAACAGGAGACAGATTAAATATGAATATAGAGAGAGTGGGCCCTCCAACAATGTGTTGGGTGGAGAACGGGCCCCTATAAGTGATCGCCACCTTAGAAATCTGCCTGTGTTTTTTTTTTTTTTTTTTGTTAAAGATTATTTTTGTGGGCTTTTGCCTTTAATGACAGGACAGAGAGTGAAATGGGGAGACAGAGAGAGTGGGGACTGACATGCAGCAAAGGGCCGCGAGTCGGATTCGAACCCGCGGACGCTGCAGCGAGGCAATGCCTCTGTACATGGAGTGCCGGCACTATCCACTATGCTTCCGACGCCCGAGAAATCTGCCTGTGTTTTAAAGCCTCAGTGTGTAAAAATGGTGAGTAACAGTGACATCAGCGGTCAAATTCTAGATTGCAGCGGTCACTCACTCACCCCTCCTGTTGGGTAAGTGATGGTGGCCTCGTAGGACAAAAAGCCTTGCGCAGACAGCAGAGTTTTTCAGGAGTATCTAGCGACAAGGTGAATTTATTTAGGAATCTAAACCATGTTACGATATGTTATAGCTTACCAGTGACATATAGGTTATCTGTGAGATAAATGTTAGGAGTGTTTTATTTCTAATTGTTTTGGTAACACGAGCAAACATTAGCACAGTAATGCTAAAATAACACGTTTTATGTGATAGTCACGACACAGTGCGGCAAATATAGGTTGGTACAATTATAATATATGCGTTTCCAGAGTGTTCTTCCACAGGACACAGGGAGATGAGGAAGACCAGGGAGAAGAAGGGGGCGAGGGGGTAGAGGCGGTGCAGGAACGGCCAGGCGAAGAGGTGTGTCTCAGCTACCCAGAGGGAAGAGGAGGAGGAGGAGAGGGTGGCAGCCTTCGCAGCAGCGCGAGAGGAATCAGCAGATTAGGCTGTAGGCTAGGCTAACCATTGAGCTGTAGCTCTGGGATAATGTTAGCCAAGGCTAGGATAGCGTTAGCACGTAAACGTAGCCGTCATTCGAACTTAGACGAGAGGGAAAAGTAGTTGCAAACATGAAGCCAAAATGATTTTAAAATATCAGATTGAATTACCTGTCTAGCAGAAAGCAGGCAACCTCCGCATCCCTTGTGAAATCCTTCTCCTTCAGGAGTTCTTTTCTTTTATTTGGTGGCGTGGTTTCCCTCTTACGGGGCAAAACATGTGTGTGGTCCTCCATTTAAGCTGCAACAGAATCATAAAGTACAAAGCAGGTTCACGCAGAAGCGCCCCGGATTGATCTTCACCTTAACCGTCTCCAGTGACGGCAAGTTCTAGGTAAACGCAAACCGCGTATATCTCTTTCGGCCACTGTATTCAAATATGGCGACGCAAGAGGGCAGCCTCCAGCAGACCGCGCCCTGCCTGTGTATATATAGAGAAATCATTCTAAGCCTATGAGAAAGCTTCCATTTGTATGTGAATTGCATTACACTTTAGTAAATATGTATTTATGAAAGCAATAGTTGATATTTGCTAATAAACAACCACGTAAATTACACATTGTAACTTTAAGGAGAACTCTCATTAAATTAGAAATAGTGCCATTTGTTGGCCTTTGAGAAAGCGAAACCCATCTGTGTCATGTTTTTGTTATTTTATTTTTCTGTAAAATAGTCAACTCATCCTCACCACGACCTCGTCACATATTGACGTTTGGTCATGGACTTCCCACGTCCACATATGACGTCCAAGGTACCCTGGGTGTGTTGGTTGTTGACGTTCTGGGACACAGTGTCAATTTCAGCCTGTTGTCTGTTTTCAAAATACACTTCTGTTTTCACAGGAAATGTACAGTTTGCATACAGTCTCTTTCAAAATAAAAGCACTACGTCGTTACAACACCGCAAATTGACGTTTTCTTTCAACAACAAACACACAGTGTTACGTTAAGCCAACACACACACGTGGTTGGGTTTGGCTTTACAATCTTACAGGAAGTGAACACCAGCCTCCTGGGTGACAGGCGGTGGTTGTTGCCACCCGCCCTACTCCGACTTACACAACCTCAACTTTCATTGTTGTCCCGCCTCGTTTCTCCTTGACGCCATTAAACAATAATGGCAACCAGCAGCGTATCATGTCAACATGAAAAGACATTTTTTTTCTACCATCACAGAGCTGCTCTCTGAACAGATGGTGATTATGCAACAATAATAATACCTCTCCTGCTTTTAAATGGGTTGTGGCATGTTCCTAAATCATCTATGAGTGAGCTACAGTGTCATCAGCCAAACAACATACATGCATAAGGAAAGTCTCCTCCTTATTGGGAAACATCACTTTTTTGATTCAAATATTTCCCTTACCATCATGGATGAGTCACTGAACTACCAGGCACAGGCCCAGGGGCCCAAAGTATCAAAGGAATATGTACCAACCAGGAAGAGACTCAAGATGAGCACAAAGAGATGCAAAGGAACTGCAAAGAGACACAAAACAGCTACAAAGAGACAGAAAATGACCCAGTGCTACACAATATGTTGCTGTCCTTTCAGTTTCAGTAACAAGCTGGAACTGTGAGGCTGATCAGTTCTGATGAAAGTGGAAACAGCATGGGAGCACATGTCCTCCATACACACAAAGAGTTACATTAAGAAAGATTATGTGAAGGCGGCACAATAGAAGTGTGACCCTGAAACTGCGGTGTGATGGTGGGAGGATGATTGCCCTCACTCAGTCTCCTCCCACGACCCAGTTTCACTTTAAGTCACACTGTTTCACTGTGAGCTGTCGGCTCAGGTCTCCTCACTTTAAAGCTGCACGTGGTGACTTTTATGGAAATAGAAATAACTTTTTGTCATATTTGCTGAAACTGTCAGTATATTCTAACAGAAGTACACGACACACATCATCTTCCTCATACAAAAAGCACATTCCGGGGCGTTGGTAGCATAGTGGATGGTGCCGGCGCCCCACGTACAGAGGCGATGCCTTGCTGCAGTAGTCGCAGGCTCGACTCCAGCTTGCAACCATTTGCTGCATGTGCTGTCTGTCTTCGTATTTCTCACCTCTAATGTTTTCAGAAACATGTTTTAGTGACTGTTTGGCTGTAGAAGGAGAGAGTTAGTTGCGGCCAGTGGGCGGTGCTTGATTTCAGCTCGACTGTTTCCAGGATGGCGGCTCGGTCACAATCATTCCCAAGTTCAAGTTATTAATTTTAAAGTTACTGACTACAGATGTAACTCAACCAAACACTCTCTCAGACAGTGAATGGATGACACAGGCCTGGGGGCCTAAAGTGTTGGTGGGGCCCCCCCTCTGCCTTCACCTGTGAAATGTCACTCAGATTAACTCAGAACATATAGGAGAGACAAAAAACGACCACAAAGAGACACAAAAAGATGCAAAGGAACTGCAAAGAGACCAAAAATAACTTCAGAAACAGGCACAATGAACTCACAGATACATAACGACTACAAAGAGACACAAAATGACCTGATATAAATTAAAAATATTATATATATATTTAGACACACACAGAGACACAGACACACACACACACACACACACACACACACACACACACATATAGCTATATTCCTCTTTTTATTTCTATTAAGAAAAAGGGATTTCCGTCTTGTCTGAGCTTTATGCTAATTTCTTTCTTTCTTTCTTTTTTTTTTTGAATCGCAATAGCCAGGAAGGGTTGCGCGGGTGGATGACGCGGTAAATGCCAACCTTGACCAAAACCTCTCTTTTTACTAGTTAAATTCCTAAAAACAGTTTTTATTCCGCTGAGTATAGTCAGTGTGTAAATAAATGTGTGTAATATAAGAGTGTTTGAATATCCAGAGAGGGAAATGAACGTTTATAAACAGAGGCACATTGCATTCATCCATGAGCCAGCCCCTTTCAGTGTAGTAGTGGCGCGTACCAAGTACAACAACAGGGGGGTACGGGAAACTAAAAACAGAATTTAGCCTTATATCTTCATTAAACTATCACACACAACATGTAATGTCATAAAGTGTAGGTTTATAACCTCCATGAGAAGCAATGTGTTATTTATAATAGTGGAAATATGACGCGTAACAGGAGCGAGGGGGTCGGAGCGCCCCTCTGAGCTCTGCGTGTTTCCGCCTGAAAGCTAGAGAAGTCAGGGCACCGAAGTGAGAGGCAGCACACCGGCCGGACTGGTTCACACAGATACAAGTGATAATGTCTCCTCCGTGCATGTGCTCTCATAATTTCATTCCTTGAGACGCGTCATCTCAGAAAAGGACGACTGTTATTCCTCAGTGGTGAGTACACACACAGACACACACACACACACACACACACATACACAGCATCCTCAGGGCTTATTACACAGATGATAAAGGCATGGTGTGTGTGAGTGTGAGGGAGGATGAGTGAGGTACCAGTGCGCAGGATGTGGTTGGCCAGTGAATGATGAAACACCTCACGCGGATGTCATGCAGCCTGGGCGGGAGACACAGGACACTAATGTATGCGCATTGCTCACAGAACAAACTGTGCCACACCGAGCCGCACCGAGCCACATGGCCCCGGTGAGCCTTGTTGGCTTGATTATTTTTATCCTTTTCTCCATCCGCATTTTCTCTTTGTATCCCGTCGGCCCGTTTACTGACTCGTCATTCCTGAGTCATGTGCAGACACACACACACACACACACACACACAGAGGAGAAAAAACCGCTCCTTGTCTTTGCGCGCTCTCTCAGCCTCACATCCTCACCCTCAGACACATTCATGCATTCATATTCACGCATTAATCGCGGTGCCACTTCCATTACCGTCTCCATAATATCTGCAGTGAAGGTTACTGAGCATCAGCCTCCTTTTGGCTGCTCCATTCACTGGATTATGAAACGACGGCCTTTGCCTCATACAAACCAGGCTAATCTGGAAGCGGTAAAGGAAATCTATTAATCACTTAATCCTCCGCTTGGTGAGAAGGAGGGGAGGCATGTGGGGTTTCTGCAACATGCTTGCGCCCCTGATGCGTTTTTATGAAAATATTTCTGGTTGAATTATTGCATAAAAATAAAAAGCAGGACGCCCGAGGATGCTGATTTGCAGACGGTGATGTTGCGCACCTTAACCCGCCTCAGGGCGCGCACTGTCCACACCCTTGAATCTTTTCCAGCGATATTTATAGTCAGGATCACAGCAGGAGATATTAATGTGAATAAATGATGATCTTGTACAGGAAGATATTTTGCCTCCACCCTTGTGGTTAGGCAGCCCGCGCATGTCTGCTCACATCCCCGTTTGTATTTTGGAAGTTGATACCCTTTTATATTTGAGGGCTTTCCCCATCCCATCCAGAGAGCTGCGGAGAAAAGGAGTGTTTGGGTTCCTATGCAAATGGCCTCCTCCCTTCAATTATTCAGGAGGATGGAAACGTGATCGACCTGTCAGTGTCCACATCAGCCAGTCACTCCCTGACCTTTCTTTCTTTGCTTCAGAACAATGACTTGTAATAAAATGATCCTCATTCAGTGAGTGTGCTGCCTCAGCCAGACACGTGATCTCCATGTGAGTTATAACTCTGCGTCCCCGGATAAAGCAATAATTCTCTGGATGGACTTTTTCCCCACAGTCCGGCCATGCCAGAGAAAAAGATCAGTGTCAGGTCAAAACAGGAAAAGTTCTGTTATAACAGGATGTCATAAAGGTTTACACGAGATATTATCATGTTATAACAAAAAAGGTGTAAGGTTATAACAAGATGAATAAGTAGGCTGTAATAATAACAAAAATGTGTCACAAAAAGTTTCACATTAAAAGAAGAGAAATAAGTATATATTTTTTTCTTTGTTGTTGTTATGGTGGTTGTTGTTATATCAAGAAATGTGTCTTGATATAACATAAAAACATCTTGTTAAAATGTAAATAATATCTCTTTATTACAAGAAACTTTTCTTTATATATCAAAAGTTTCTTGTAATAACATGAAAACATTTTGTTAAGACATCAAAACATTGTTATAAGAAGAAAGTTTTATTGTTGTATCCAGAAACTGATACTGATCAGTTTTGTTTTCCTGCCGTGGCATCAATAAGCTTCCGTACTCTCAGATCAGACTCAGATAACTCAGATAAGATGTGAGGTATTTTTCTATGAAATAAAAGTATGATTATAATCAGACAGAAACACCTCACACAGTTTGAGCTGTTGAGATAAATCCAGTCTTTTTAAAACAAGGTTAACAGAAAGTCAGTTCTCGTCTTCATCTGCCAGAGTCAGCATGTTTTTGCTTATTCAAAGTTAATTCATGTTAAAACCAGTCAGACAGAAATGTATGAAGGGAAATTAGAGGCTGAGAGTCAAGACACAAAACTGTAATGCTGAGCAGCGACTCATCAAATGTGTCAAAGCTCTGACGCAACCTCGTCCATAATTTTCACTGCTGTTTTCTCACTGTAATCTGTATATGTCCTCCTCTGTCCCACAGACTCTTGGTGATAATGAAGACATAGGCTAAACCACTTCCTGATCACTCAACCTGCACAAACTGTCTCAAACCTCAACGGGCACTTGAACCCTAACACCTTTAAACTCTCAGCTTTGCACAGCCAAGGTTCAGAAAGTGACTTTTTCCCAGACGCCTGCCCTGCCCTTCAGCCTGCCAACTTATAAAGACGTTCCACCCCTCGCCCTTGTTTGCTTTATCAAATGCCCAAAAACAGCAAGGCCGTCAAGAGAGAGCTTGACGACGATGTCACAGAGTCTGTCAAAGACCTGCTTTCCAACGAGGACGCCTGTGACGATTCCTTCAAGAAGACCTCGCTGATCGTCAACAACCATGAAGGGGAAGGGAAAGAGTGCGACGTGGAGGAAGGGGGCTCGGACGGAGAGGAGGAGGAACGCCCGGCCTGGAACAGCAAGCTCCAGTACATCCTGGCCCAGGTTGGCTTCTCTGTAGGCCTGGGCAACGTCTGGAGGTTCCCCTACCTGTGCCAGAAGAACGGAGGGGGTGAGTTACCGCCAGCAGCCGACAAATATAATGATGATGATGATAGTCATAAGAAATCATAATTCACTAACTTTAAAAAACAGAATCATTTGAGAGACTATTCTTTACCTGTGAGGGCGGGGGGGTTTACTGTCAGCCCTCACCACACTGAGGCTGACGAACATGTGCACAGTAGGAGTGGGGAATATGGGAAAACATAATGATGATAGTCATAAGAAATCATCCTAACATTATCACTAACTTTAAAAAAGAGGCATTTAAGGGACTGTTTGTTATTTATTGGGGGGAAAGGGGTGGTGCAAAAAGGGGGAGGCATGTCAAATAATTTTTTTAAGCACTGGGGAGGAGCTTATAAATTTTATTTTTGGCTTAGGGAAGAAGCATCAGAAAACAAACAAACATCCAAATCTGAGCTTAAAACAGTGATGTTTCATCAAAATCACTTTATTCTACGTCTCGTTTGGCCAAAAAAATATAAACTGTCTTACCAACAAGAGTGGAAAAACTGAGGCTTTGTTCAACTCCAGGATTTCTTCTTCAACTTTTAACTGTCAAACACCGAAGGGTAAGTTTTAAAAATCTAAATTTGTATTTATTTTACAGCGGATTTTTAAAGCAAACATGTAGGATTGGAAGGCGTGATTTGACACCATGTATCACAGCCAAAAACTGTGAAAACTTAAATTATCGTTGGACTTTCAAATTTCCGACAATCCTTGGACACAACATGTGCAACAAACACTTCCGTCAGGGATGAACATAACCAAATTTGACCAAAAATAAACCATTTGTACGAAGTAACGAGTATGAACGACAAGAGTGAGAAACCAAGTCTTCCTTCAACTCCGGCATTTCTTCTTCGTCTTTAAACTTTAAAACATCAAAGGGTAAGTTTTAAAAGTCTAATGTATGGTGGCGGGAGGGTCATGGATTTTCCACTACTCACTCAGGGAGGCCCAAAGATAATAAATAAATAAAGAACAGTCCCTTAAAAAACAAAATTTTCACAAATATATGAAATTTATGAATGAATGAAACAAAATAAATCTTGAAGGATTTTCCTCATGAGTGCACCTCACTATGATTCATCTGTGTATGACTCAAAGGATATTTCTGGTTATAACAATGTGGCTGTGTTCTGGCTGATAATTTGTATCGTGGTACTCACCAGAGTAAATCTGCAAATGTGACAACATCAGTAAAACAAAGTCCAGCAGGACAAGAAACACAATCAATCAGATGATGAAAGAGGTTATAAATAAGACAACAAAAGGACAGACAGTGATGGTAACTGTTGGTTATAAAGATTCAAAGCTCAGGAAATCTGTACGTCTGTGGCAACAAGAGACCAGGAAGTCTGTCTGTAAACTGTGTGAATACAATTTGGGTTTTGATGCAGCATCTGATTTCTTTTTAGCCACATTGTCAGATCTCAGCAATTAACTCAACGATGTTAGCACCAACAGAAACCACGGCCAAAACTGTGAAACTAAGACTCAGGTTGTAATTAAGCAGAAGTATCGTTACAGTGAGGACGGCAAGAGACTTAAATGACTAAATCAGCAACATCAGAATCAACCCAGAGACGGGGCTCGACAATTACGGTTGCCAAAATGCCACTGGCAACCATTTCAAGAAACTGGCAACCAATTCTTGGCGTTAAGTTTCAATCAGTGGAACCACATCTTGACATATGAGAAAAAGGGACAGCAAAAAGCAAAAATAGCACCTCCCAAAAAAGGTACTTTTTTTTTTTCGAATTTGTTGAATAATGATATTTCAATTTTGCTGTTACAGTCAGAACAGGAACCACGCTGCACGCTGCCAAACTGAAAGTCGGGGATAGTTGAACTTTTAGCGGCAAATAGCAGCCAGAGAATCCCCACAGCCAATCGTTAAACAGCGTCCTCTCTGTGACACGTTGACCAATGTTACACAGATGCCCTTCCCAGCTGAAACACATAAACACAACTCCCAGTCACAGAAAAATATAATTATAGTGGCGAGCCACACTTCGCAGCTGCGTGGTTTGTTTTCTGCGCAACCCGTCATTACAGAGATTCTTTTATGACACATTTTCACCATTAAGCTGACACATAACTACATAACTACACTGCAGTATCTTAATTACTCAGATTATGAGCTGATTTAAAATGGCAACCATGTTTTCAGTTTAGGCAACCAAAAGCAGATGCCTCATTGCCAGCTTGTCGGTGCTGAGCCCTGCACAGATCATTTCACATGACACTGACATGCCGACAGACTAAGAACGACACAATATGAAACCAGGGCCGGATGAAAATTTAGCATCAAAACAGGTAAACTACAGAGAGAGCATCAGGATCAGATATTTCAGAATAAATGCAACTGTACAGTCTGTCTGGTTTGTGAGAGTGTAGAGATCTGAGTCTGCGCACATCTGTGTGTCTGTGTGTGTTGTATATGTTGTTACAGAGGACAAACGAGGACAGAATAAATTATGGATGTGATTCACTTCCACGGCCTTGTAGACAAACAGAGCCGGATTGCATCACTGTTGGTTTTTTTTTTTTTTTCAGTCACACAAATGTGCCTGGAATTGGATTTCCATACTCTCAGTCAATGCAGTCTTCATGGTTTCATTTTTCACGCTTGTATGTCGGTCCAAATTTCACAGAATGATCATGTAGCTTTTATTATAACGTTGTGTTTACAGCTTGTGTGCAGGTCCTGTAACGTCTCAGCAGTGTTCAAGTGAATGCATGTCAAAATGTGTTAAGAAATATGATTGTAAGACAGATCATCCAGTCACCTCCAAAAAGCCAAAATTTGTAATCAGGTTTCAGTTCTTGGACATTTAAAAGACTCCTCACGATTAGTCCTTTAACGCAGTGGTTCCCAACTGGTGGGTCATGGTCCTAAAGTGGGTCACGGGTCCATTCTGAATGGACCACTGGTGACTTGGAAACGTTTCCAGCACATAGCTTTTATTTTGAAGTGTGGTTTCCTGCTGTAGAGTGACTGACTGACGGACAGCTACTTAACAGAGACAGCAAACTACCCTGAGGCTGAACCAGCTGGAAACCAGCACATCTAGACTCCACATGAAGCACACAGACGCAGGTTTAATGTGCAGTGTGTTCAGTACTCTCTGTGGAAGTGTGTGTAAGACAGATGGGGAAACACAGTTCCTTCCTGTTTGGTACCTGTCTGTTAAAACCAGCCTGCTCAGTGACCTTCAGGGTCGACGGTCATGTGACCTCCTGTCAGTGTTCAATCTGCAACATTTGCATCGAACTCTGCTGTCAACATGTGGGACACCTTCCAGAGAGCAGCTCACAACTGTAGTCTAATAATAACAAGACTGAACCCTGCTGCGATCTAAACCACATTTCCCACAATGCCTTCAACTTCACTTGATTTAAAGTGCTCATCACCTGAAATGATCTCCTCGTGTTGTTGTGTCGCAATGAGGACTCGCTGCTGGGTTATTACTCTGACGTGTGTGTGTGTGTGTGTGTGTGTGTGTGTGTGTGTGTGTGTGTGTGTGTGTGTCCTGAGAAGGTGAAGAGGTGCTGCACTTCCCACCTGCAGATTATGTCTCAAGAAAGCTGATTAAATGAACCCGTCTCAGACTGGCTGTCCAGACAGGATATAATCTCTCAATCCAAGTCATCATTAACAATGTGCGTGTGGGCTTCACTGAACCACAACAGCTACAGCTACAGCTACAGCTACAGCTCCTGTTACAGTCCAACTCCCGAAAAGTCAAGGAAAGAAAGGCAAACAAACCTTGGTAAAGAATTAAAAGGAATTCTCGCCTATTTCAACATCCGGATGTAGAATAAGTTGTTTAAAACTCATCCGTATAATCTGCTGCCTCTTAACATTTCCTTATCACATATGATCTTATCATAGTTCACTCAGTAGTCTGTGAACATGCTGAGTGTGCGGTTTGCAGTCGGGCTGGACTATCATGATATTATCATCTATTAACTTATCATGATATTGTGTTGCAGGGGCGTAAATATAGACAGTGCAGGCAGTGCGGTTGCAGTGGGGCCCGTGGGGTGCAGTGGGATTCTTCTCTTACTATTAAACGCTAATGTAGTAACATACAGTGAAAAATCTTGGAGAAAAAAGTCGATGAAATTGGCCCATTGAGAGAAGACGTTCAACATCGAGTCTTCATATCGTTAAAAATTACAGTTGGAGGAGAGGTGGGGTTGTGATGGTGGTGGGGGTCTGTGGTGGATGTGAGGTGTGATGGATGAAAGCGGGGTGACAGTTTGAGAGACTGAAGAGGCCGGGCTGTGTCTGTGCGTAACCACAGTGAATCATGTCCTTATGAGTTTGTTAATGTACTTCATTTGCGCAAGATCCATCTGTTAGTGTGTGTGTGTGTGTGTGTGTGTGTGTGTGTGTGTGTGTGTGCGTGTGCGTGTGTGTTCAGCTGTGATCACGACCTCTCTCTAACTCCTGTCATGTTTTCAGGTCTGTTTTAAACAGCTCTGGTCGCCCTGCTGTGTTCAACTGTAATTAGATTAAAAAGAGGCAGATCTGTGTGTGTGTGTGTGTGTGTGTGTGTGTGTAGGTGTGTTTTATCTTTTATCTACTCACTCCAGGAACCTGTGCATATCGTGTCCCGTGTTCATACATGTGTACGTACGTCAGTGTCTTTCATCTTCTTACTACAGTTTATTTCCTTTTATGGCTGAATGTTTGTCGAGGGGCTGTTTGTGCTCCGAGTGCTGGATCCACTGATTGTTCTCATCATCACTTTATCCATCGTCTGCATTAATTGTTTCGTCTATGAAATGTCATAAAGTAGTAAAAATTGTCAGATCAGTGACATCATATTCAGCAGAGAAAGAAAAACGTTGGCCTCTGCCGCGCCAGATTTTTTAAGAAACAGAAAATGTAGCACAACAGCTCACCTACATTTTTTTATTCTCCTCCATTCAATCATACGTTAAGGTGAGCAGTATTTCAGGTTGTGTTGTTATAGTAATTTGTTTCTCATTGCTCATACTACAGGTATGCAAATCACCCACGCCCGTTGTCGTTGTACATGTAGTGCTGCTACAACACAGAGATGCCACTCGTATGGACAATGCCTCGACCGGATCAACCGCATATTTACTGTCAGTGATCTGTGTAATAAAAGTAAAGAGAGAGCTGGAAACTATTTTAAGAAAAGATGAAATGCGCTCTCATCAGGCTGTTTGCTTTCTCAAAGTGCCATCAAAGTGTTCAAACGTCTAGCGGAGACTGTCGAGGCTTTTAGAAGACAATAGAAACCAGAGGGGTTTTTGATGCTGACTGATGTCAGAGCCTCTTCCCAGAACCAAGCGTGTACTCAGTGAACCAGAAATAGAGGTTTTAATATTAGAAACCAGTTAATATACAAACAAACCAAACAACAGAAGCACACATTTACTTCCCTGCCTGTGACCACTCCCATAACGCCGAACCTGGGAGGGACAGCAGGACTCAGGATGTGAATGAACGTCCTGCCAGATGGAACAATAAACGCGGTTGAAGCAGGGATGAAACTTATCTTAAAAACAATACACCCATGGCGGAAGTTTTGACGCCGTCATCAGTGACTCACTGCAAACATTACAATACGTCCACCCGCCAATGTTAACATTTGATGTTGTGGTTCAGCCCATTGAAGGAAAGGAGGGGGAAATTTTACAAAAGGGGATTTTTACGTCATCACTGTCGTCGATTTGACTTCAAAAAGTGTGTTTTAAAGAAAAGATCGTCTGTTTTTTCCACAGTAGTCATGCACTTTTAAAATGATGCAACAGTTTCTAACAGATTTCCATGGCCTCTCAAAGCCTTCAGCACACACACACCCACAGGAACCTCACGTGAGGAAAAAGAAAAACCTCCCACTGCAGCGTGCGTACCTTACATCGCCCTTTATCCAACAAGAAGATAAAAGCTGCATTATTTTACAATCTGGTGCCACTGATCACGTCTAACCACCGGCCATTTCTTCTCAACAAAGACTTTTAGTTACTCTCGTCCTCTGCCAGCCGTCATGTGCCCGGCAGTCTTACTCTTGACTGTCACAAGAGATGTGCCCCCCTGTGTTTTATCACACCACACTATTACAGCCTGTCTTAATGTTAGTCATTTGCCCTGAAACCTTAGTTCTAGAGAGGAATGTGGTCTCTGCAGAGCCTCAAAGTGATCCCACTGTAATTTAGATAATTTTAGACTTCAGTATATTTCCTGGTTTCCAGAATTATTTGATTGCACCACACACCAGGGGGGAGGCACTAGGTGGAGACACACAGATGCAGCTCAGCACATGAGTGTGTAGTAATTTCAGTGTGTGTGTGTGTGTGTGTGTGTGTGTGAGGGAGATTATGAGACAGATACTGTTAGAGAGCTTTTATGCAAATGTGTCACCATCGGGGGGACGTTATGTGGAAGTATATCTAGAGTTTAGGAAGCTGCTGTGTGAGTTTGAATGTAGCACGTGGCAGTCAGAGATGTGAGGGTGTGTGTGTGTGTGTGTGTGTGTGTGTGTGTGTGTGTGTGTGTGTGTGTGATGCCCATGTGCTCGTGGGCTGCATTCAGGAACTGAAATGGTGTCAGCTGCGGCTCGTAGCTGTCTGATGACACAGTTTCCCTTCTTTGCATATGCTTCCTTTAACTCGCTGTCTGTGTGGTTTTGACTGACAGGAGCCTACCTGGTGCCCTATCTCATCTTGCTGATATTGATCGGCATCCCGCTGTTCTTCCTGGAGCTGGCGGTGGGGCAGCGGATCCGCAGGGGCAGCATCGGGGTGTGGAACTACATCAGCCCTCGGCTTGGGGGCATCGGCTTCGCCAGCTGTGTGGTGAGTGACACAGTACAATCAGGCCCCATCACACAGAAAGGGTTTTGCAGGGTGTAAAATGTGTGGCTTTTTTTAAAAAAAAATTGAATGCCCCTTAAAAAACGCTTGCTGGACCTTTTTATTGTTGCCAGGCAACCACCCAACTTTCATATTAAAGTATACCTTGAAACGGGTGTATTGCTGCAGCCCCACTGTGTGTTACGAAATTATACAAACTATTTGTAACCTGAAACTATTTGTGGCGTCTCTGGTGTCAGTTATAAAGCTTTCTAAGGAAAAATGTGGTGAAATACAGGAAGTGATGTAATTCATGTTTCCAGCAGCGGCTTTAAGTCAGCAGCACAAATGAATGAAACAAAAACATGATGATATTTATCTAAAGATGGCTGAAAAGGAAGTTGTGGCTCCGTACTCAGAAAATAAAGACTCCTCTTGCAATAAGAAAAAGAGACGTCAGTGTACTGAACATATGTAGAACAATGTTTGTCACTATTCTGATGATTCAAACATCTTCATCACATCATTTGTGGTTCTGTGCGTCCAAACTTAACTCCCCTCTCTTCGCTGCAGGTATGCTTCTTCGTGGCTCTCTACTACAATGTCATCATCAGCTGGAGTCTCTTCTATTTCTCCCAGTCCTTCCAGCAGCCTCTGCCGTGGCATGAGTGTCCACTCGTCAAGAACAAGACCAGTACATGTGAGACACAGTCAGACATGTTAGGACCAGATTCACTCAGTACGATTACCTGCACAGTTGACCTATTACATCACAGACCAAACAATGGACAAACAAGTTAGCTACGGTTAGCTAGCTGCTAACTGGTACCATGGTGGACAACTTTACAGCTCTGTACATTTGGTCCGTCCAAAAAGTCACAGCTCTGGATGTAGATTTCTCCATGTTGTTACCGGCTTCTTCTTCTCTTACACATTTAATGCTATTGGACTTCAGGGTCAAAGCCCGGGGCGGAAACTGTGGAGCATGCTCAGAGCGCCTCGGCCAGTTTGGGTCTGATTGACTGTATACATACAGGAGTCACATTATCTGGGTGTGTTAGTCCCACTGTGACAAATTCACTTTAGGACCATTTCACTCACACTAACATGTTTACAGGGATTGACACAATAAATCAGTTTTCTCTTATGTCATGTAAACGTACTGAGTGACCAATCAGAAGGCTTTTATAACACTTTTCATCAGAGGTACACATGACATACAGGCTGTAACTTCCTCCATTTTATCCGTAGATGTGGTGCCTGAGTGTGAGAAGAGTTCGGCCACCACCTACTACTGGTACCGCGAGGCCCTGAACATCTCTGACAGCATCTCTGAGGGCGGAGGACTCAACTGGAAGATGACCTTGTGCCTGCTGGCTGCCTGGTCCATGGTTTGCCTCGCCATGATCAAGGGGATCCAGTCGTCTGGGAAGGTAAAGAAGAGATTTGGTTCTCTGTTAGCATTTTTAGTTTTGGAGAAAAGATGTTGATGAGAGGAGGAGAACAGAGGGACAGGCTTACTGCAGCTGCCCTGCAATCCCAGCAGCTTGGCCTATATAACTGCTCCAGTATAACTCTTGTACCCTGCAAACTGTGAAACAGTGACAGAAACAAAAGGTCGTTTTCTCACCCAGTTTTTTTTTTTTTTTTTTTTTTTAAATCTCCTCACACTTAATTAGCTCACTTTAAGGCAGAGGCTTACAGAGTGCTAACTGCACTGATGCCTGGTCTAAAGACGCTGCTGAATGACTACTGTAATGTGACTTGACAAATTTTTCTAATGATACAGTCTCAGATGTGACTCCGAGAGCTCATGTGATCCTGTGTGGGATTTCTGTCTTAATGTACTTTAGCTTAGCAAAGCTGACAGTAGCGTGACTAGCATCCGGAAGGATTAGCCCGCTGGGTAAATGTTGGCGTTTGCTTGAAAACTCACCCCGCTCCTCCTCTTTTCTTTTACAGGTGATCTTTATCATTGCACACCCTCTCATGTCATATGATAAGCATTAGCCGGGGCTCCTCCAAGGTCACGGTCAAGCTTAATTGGAAGAATGGTCGCACTTGTTAATCTTTCCAGAAAAAGCTTTGATGAGGAAGTCATTTGATTTTGGTATTATCCCCACCTCTTATCTCAGGTCTGGGCTGAGATACAACAAAGTATGCGGTCAAAATGAATATACTGTATTTCAGGGATCACATTTTTTTGGCTGCAGTGGAGTAAAGTCTTACAGAACTTAACTCAGTGAAATGAGTCTTTGTAATCGTGCCAACATCAGAGAGAATTAACACCCAGCTCTGCAGCTCCGTTTGGGCTTTTAAGCCTCTTTTAGCTCATTATTTTGGTTTTACAGCACATTTACTGTACGATTCAGTCTTAGCTGCATTCATTGACCAATGTAATGTTTCTACAACAAAGGCTCTGACAGACACACAATACACAACCTGTCCAGCACCAAACAGTGGAGACACAAAGTTAGCAGTGAGCTGGTGGAGACAGTGGAACATGGTTGTCAGATGTTTTTCTCAGGAGCTGGTGGAGACCAAAGCAGAGCTGAAAAGAGTGAACTCAACGTTTTTTAAGCCAGTTGTGGTGGCTGACAGTATCTGACAGCTTTTTAATGTTTTCTTGGCCAAAACAAAAGATGCAGCTGATGATATCAAGTGCTGCAGGGATGACGTGTTTTGTCGGACAGCCAAGGGATCGTTACCTCACCATTTATTTAAAGGTTCCTCGAGGCTAACCAGGAAGTAAGCATCACACAAGATCATTTTCACAAATGATTTTTGGAGCATAAATTCAATCACTAGAAGTAAAACACTAATGTTAGGCTATAAACAAATGACTACAGAGTCACATGACTCAATGTTGCCACCACAATGAGGCTGTAAAGCCGTTTAGCCACTTGTTAGCAGCCGCCTTTTTGAGACATGTAAAAGCTTCTGAATTCGCAGGATGAGTCTTTAAACATTTGAAACTGTTTTACAGAAAGAGAAAAAACAGGGATCTCGATTAAAAAATACTTTGATACTGATTGAAAACAGCAAGAGATAGCTACATGATTGATTAACGCGGGGACACAGGATAAAAACTGGGAAAATGTTTTTTTCATGTCATAGGGACTCTAACCTTTGCGTCAAAAAAATGTAGGTGAAAGGTATTTTGCAGAGACTAACAGGTCAGAGTGAACGGACCTCTCATTACACTGTAACTCTTTTGTAACGGAGTGGGAAAGACGTCTATCTCCGGCTAAATGAGTTTTCCCACCTTTGATCCAGGCTCTGTCCTCAGCTCAGGTCTTATCCAGGCAGCTGTCTGCTGTTTACTTGGCACCACCGAGCCCTCGTCTATTGCGTCACGTTCACCACAACAGCAGCAGACAAAACAACAGAGGTGCTTTAATCTCAGAATGTGCCGTGATGGTTTTGCGGTAGGAGACAGTCTCATTTCCCCCCCGACTGCTACATCCTGCTGCCTGGCAAGAAATGTCACTGATAACCACAATCATTGTCACAATCTATCCTGACTGCCGCTCTGTCAGAGGAGCTAGATAATGTTCAAGTCCTTCACTGCCATCGGAAAATACGATGAACTGCTAAAATAAAGATATACAGTGTTTATTTAATATGAAAAAGAAATAATGGTTAATTTTTGTAAAGCTCCAAACAGAAGCAGCCGAGCTGCTGGTTAATTGTACAGTTTGAGCCAGATGGTCGTCCTCCAACTACCTGGTGTGTCTGGATGGCCTTTTCAGTTGGCCACAGTAGAAATGGGCCTGAACTTTCCCTCGCAGGGGCCGGCTGGAAAGTGTCTTTGAAGTTTAATCAGTGCTGTGCGGCACAAAAGAATATTAATGCCCTCTCTCCACACATGTTCACAAAAGCCTTTTCCAAGGAATATCCCTGCTGCCATCTGCATTTCTCTCCTGTTCAGTGTGTGTGGGTGGGCGTGAAAGGGATCAGGACGTTTTTGGTTGCCATGGTTATACGCGCTCTTTCGGCTTGGCTTGATTGTCAAGAGTGTGGCCAAAAAAAAAGAAAGAAAGAAAGAAAGAAAGAGAAGGGGGAGGCACGATTGGCTCATGATGGGCAGAGAAGGGGCCTGTCATGGATTTGGTAAAATTATAGTGAAATTAATCAAAAGTGTTTGAAAGTAGCTGAACAACATTCATAGTAACCAACTACTGTATATGCCAAATAATATAATGAATAATGTAATGTTTCAGATGTAAAATAACATTTAAATTACATCTTATTATTAAGGAGAGAAAGTGTGAAAACATATTTTTTAATGATTTGTAATTAATAATTAACTTTATTTTAATTTAGAAAAATAACATTGATTTTATTATCCCAGTAGGCTGCCAAAAGTTAAATTTATATTTGTGAAATTTATAATTTATATAAAAAACACAATACTTGACATCTGTGTATCGATGCGTATTACAACACAAAAATATTGCAATACGTTAATGTATGGATCGAATGATTAAGTTAACAATATTACCCTATCCACCTGGGTGTCTCCCCTCAAGTATGCTAACACGTCTGTCGTTCATCGTGTGAACACCTGTCCTGTAGTATCAGTTTATAAAGATAACGGCGCCGTTCTCAGAACGTGACCTTTGGGAGAAGCACATACTATCTGCCATGACACAAAACCTTTCATAATACAAGTCACCGTTTTGATAGAACATAGCAGTGAGGTTACAAAGGAGCAGATATCTGCTTATCACACAAAATGTTTGGCTTTGTGCTGACCAAGGCCACGACGGTGCAGCGCTGGGAGGGTTTTATCAGAGAAGAAAAGCTGACAAGCTGCAGCTGTCAAAACCTCAGAGAAGAAATGCACTTTGGTTCTGACATTTAACTTTATATTTAGGGATTTATGTTGGTTTCTGTGTCCATTTCCTTGGGTTTCACAATTAATGACCAACTTTGTATCTGTGATGTCGTCAAGAAATCAAGTTTAAAGCCTTTTCTTTGACAATGAAAAGGAAAAACTTTGTGGTTAGGGACTGTTCTTTATTTATCAGAGGAGGGGGGTTGCTGGGGAATGACTTAATTGTCCCTTCTTGAAGCTACAGATATTTTTCCTTGAGCCTCCCTGAGTAACTGGTTGAAAATCCATGACCCTCCCTCCACCATAAGCTAGATTTGTATAACTTCCTGTTTGAAATTTGAAAGTTAAAAGTTGAAGACGAAATCCTGGAGTTGAAAAAAAGCCTTGGTTTTTTACTCTTGTCTGATTAGTTCGTGCAAATGGTTTATTTTTGGACAAATTATAAATGTAGAATAAAGTGATTTTGATGATATTTTACTATTTAAAGCTCAGATATTTTTTTTTCCTGACAGAAGCGTTCATCACACGTGTCAAAGGACTGTTGGAAATTTGAAAATCCAACAATATATATATTTTTTATAGTTTCTGGCTGTGATTAATGGCACCATTTTGCCGATTTGTACATAAGACATGATTTTTAAAGACAACTTGCATGTTTTCTTTAACAATCTGGGGTAAAATCAATATAAAATACAACAGTTTAAAGTTATATGCCCCGCCCCTCAGCCTAAATAAAAAACATCAGTCCCTCCCTAGGCCTTAAAAAATTATTTGACATGCCTCCCCCTTTCTTCACCATCCCTCCCGCCTCATAGATAACGAACAGTCCCGTAGGCTACTACACAACAGGGAAGTCCCCAGTATGACTTCCTGTGGGGGTAGAAGCTGTTTAGGTTTAAAAACTGTCCATTATCAGAGAACAAGCTGGAGGACAAACATAAACTCCCGAGTACTACAACAATCCTTCATGTGTCGGAGACTCACAGCTTGTTTTTGCCTCTGATCACGAAGAGAAGATCACCACACTCCCTGCCTGAACTTTCAGGTATCTGAATGAATCCTGCTTTAGGTTGAATCATCCTTTTCCCTGTAAGCCAATACGTAACACAGTCTCCCTCAGAGCTACATATGGACCACCATGTAGGAGACGCAGTGTCTCTGAATCACCAACTCTGCCTATGACTCAACCTTAAACCATCTCCCAGTGCTTGCACCCACACCCACTGCCAGCACAGTAAACCCACGTGTCACAGCGTAGCGGCTGAGTCAGGCCTCTCAGTCTTTAAGTACCTCCACCTAGTCTACACAGAGACGGAGGAAAAAAAAAAGACGAGAGGCCTGCTGTCTAATTAGCAGGATAATTGGACAAAGGGTCTTATAAAGGCTCAGCAGCTACCAGTTCTGCCTGGAACCCTGCTGGTGTCGCTTACACAACTTTCACAGTACATTAAGTCATCACCACTCATACATGCAATGTTATTATCTCAGATACATAAAACAAAAGTTTAAACAAAATGTGTCCAACTTTTAACAGAAATAAGAAACAAAAGAGAAAAAACTAAAGTTTACTTTCTCCTGTAATGAAATACTTAAAAACTCTCTTTTCTAAACAATTTCATGACGAGTTACTGTCATCAACACTGCAGAGACAGTCGGGCAGTAAGTTCACACCACATGTATTTTTACAGTCAAGAAACACACACACACACACACTTTTGACAGGAACTGAACAGCCGTTATTTTCTCTTCATCACCAGATTTTTGAACGCGACTCAGTAATTTAGAAACTCAGGATAACTGGCACTGAGCGACACGTGATTCACATCAGAAGTGGTCGACTGAAGTCTGTACTGAAGCGGTACAACATAATCTGACTGATCTTGAAACT
>NC_065525.1:40743030-40807931 GCF_006386435.1 Epinephelus moara | reverse complement strand
GGATATTAGGATGGATCCACCTTAGAGGACGCAGAGAGATTAATTTAGAGGGAAATAAAGCAGGATGTTGTTATTGAACTTGGAGTTTATCTCAGAATCTCAGATTTGAAGTTAATGCTGATCTGATCCGATCTGTGCAGCTTCCTGTCTTCAGAGATCAATTTCTTTACTGGAGGATGGTCTGAACAGCAGCCTCACTCATTAAACGTGCAGCTTTTGCTGTGGAAACAGAGCCTGGAGGATTCTAAGTTGTCATTTAATAAAAGTGTAATCACCTCTTAGCATCAGCAGAGGGGGAATCAGACACAAGGGGTTTTTAACTGGTTATGAAACAGTCTCAGTTTAATACTGATGCTTGTACACGAGTTACATAAGCAAAAAAGACCATCAGTGAGTCGACTGGCTGTTTCTGTATAGTTGTTCCTAATACCTGTGCCGGTCAGGTTCCACACCAAATCACACTAAAGAGCCTATGTTTGCATTTTCTCAGGTGAAGATTGGCAGTAAGTCGTACGTTAGCCAGTTAAAAGGAAGTGGGAAGAGATTTTTCTTTGTAGAATTTATTCTTGATGTTATTTTTTTGTGGTAATGGCTGATGATACTGAGGCAGGATCATCAAAGAAAAAGAAAAGAATTGACTGAAGAACAAAAAAAGCTAATATGAACAGTGATGGGCGAAAACACAAGTCAACATTAGTCACTCATTCAACAATAGTTATTTAAACTACGTATGTTTTAGCATTAAAACGCTATTTTCCTCAGCCCTTCTGAAAATGATTTCCCATGTGACCTGACAGGTTTCTGCACGATGACGTTGCTACATATAAATCCCCTACTCCCACAGTATTGTGTGTTATGGATGTCAAAAATTAGCTCTTGTGCTTAACCCCTGACCAGCACGGACGCTCCTGCTGTGTGTGGACGCCACATTAGTTCAGATTCAAAACTCACATATTATCAAACTAGCTGATTGAGGCAGCGGTCGACCAGTGACTGCTGTGTTTGGTGAGGTAAAATTACTGTTTTGTTTTTGTCTAGTGGCTTTAAAGAGAGCATTGATAACAGATTGGGTTCTCTGTCCACTTCTCCAAACTGGGGGTGTGCTGACTCCCAATTACTGTATGTGATACACTGACTATGGATAAGTGCCTGGCAAGACCACGTAAAAAAAAAAATCAGAGCTAACCCTTTCAGTTATTATTATTATCAGCTCTCTAAACTACGTCATCGTTTTCCGCTAATGGCTAACTGAACGTTTCCATTTGAAAAAATCTGAAAGGGGAAAAAAAAAAAAAAACACGCAGGTGGAGTCGACCTTTAAAAAGAAAAACAGTATTCAAAATAAGTTGCATCTTTTTTTCACTCATTTCCAAAACAAATTCATGCACTTCCCAGATCAAGACCTTTACAACATGATGCGGTGGTGCCCATGGAAACACTATGACTTCTGCCAGCAGGGGCCGCCAAAAATCAA
This sequence comes from Epinephelus moara, assembly GCF_006386435.1. NCBI lineage: Eukaryota > Metazoa > Chordata > Actinopteri > Perciformes > Serranidae > Epinephelus > Epinephelus moara. The sequence continues at coordinate 40,806,457 of NC_065525.1, read as the reverse complement.
CACAAAATTAAAGCTGCAAACAGCAATGAACGGTACCTTGCACCTTCCTGCATGTTGCAGGTGTTGGCAAGACGCTGGTTGACACAGCTGTGAATTTACGCAACTGTCAAACACTGTTTAGACGTCTTTTCGGTGCATGGCACTGGAAATACTGGATTGCAAATTCTTTACCACTTCCTGTGTCCACTAGGCGGCACCTGAGATCATGCAACAAACACACCAGTTGCTGAATATCAAGTGTGGAGCGCACAATGTAAATTTAATGCTGTTTAAATGATGTGCGTCACACCAGGCTGACTTCCTGTTACCAGAAGGTGGCGCAGTTACTTTGACCCAAAGTTGGTTTTTACTATTTTAGTTTTGGTATTTCATTGGTGATTTACAGATGTGCTCAGGCCGTGAACTTTGGGGCAGACTGGACAATGTAACTCAAGTTACATCAATTTCTTGTTTCATGGCGAAACAAGCAAAATGGCCGCCACGCCATGGCAGCATCATTCCATGAAAAGTCAAACTTCTTTACAACTTTACATCACAAAGGTCTTAAGATTGTATCGACCAAATCTTGAAAAGTTTGATCTGATTAGGAGGAGTTTGTTAAAGTGCAGCGCCTGGAAGTGGCCAAAAATACACTAAAATTATACATTAAATTCAAAGTAGCTGACTTTTTTTCAGTCTTAGGATGTTACAAGTGCCAAATTTCTTCTTCACTGAAAAAAACTTATTGTAGGGGGGCGCTATCAAGCCATTTTGTCTCACCTGAGCATGAGCCCATAAAATATCAAGTTCCTCACCAGTTCTGATGCGTGTGCAAAGTTCTGTAGGCCAATTTCCACCAGATGCGTGTTGGTTGCGTCTCCGCTCCGGCACGGCAGCGGAGCCGATAGGATTCAATTCTAGTCAATGTGTGTGTTTCCACCGGCTGCGGCTGTGCTGCGTTCCGGCTCCGTCTCAGCTCCGGCACTCCGGAGCCCTCCGCAACAGATACGCAGGACTTCTATTTTTGCCGGACGCCGGAGCACAACGCAGCAATTCAGCACAGAGCAGATCGTGCGGGGCAGGAAGTCGTGCACAGAAACACAATAAAACATCCGGTTAATTTTCAAAATAAAATACACAGTGTTCACGGCAGATCATATTTCCCTGCACTGCACCTTGAAAACTACATAATGGGCAGAGGCAGGCCTGAAGTCAACAGGTCAGAGGTTTTCGGACGTCATTTCACCCCGTTGACACCATGGACGAGGAGATGTTAATCATGGCAGTGCACCGAGATGTCTTCCGGCGGAGCTGCACCGCACCGCACAGCAAACGCAGCCGGTGGGTATTGACGGACAGCGGAGCACGCAGCGGATAACCAGCGCTGCCGTTCCGCAACGGACACGCATCCAGTGGAAATCCGGCGTGTGAGTTTTCGAGCATCTTTAGTCCCTCAAAAATGTGATTCATTTGCATAAATACCAATAATTCGTTGCATTTCAGTAGGGTCCTCGCACCAGTTGATGAAAGTTCCTTGTAGTTCAGGTATAAAAACGCAGTCACAGACGATAAAAAACTTCCTCACCAGTTAAACTACCCCATTTCCTGTCTGGGCTCAGAGGGCGGAGTCAGACTGTCTCTGCAGACGCCGTTCTGCTGCTGATGCTAATGTTTCTCGTCGCAGGGTGACGGGGTCAGAGGTCAAAGCGTTGCTGTCCAGGGAGGAGTCAGGGTTGTTGGAGCTGGTGTTCCTGGTCAGATAGTCCCTGCAGACGAAAGTAAAGTTTACAGGTAAAGGACCATCAGCTGCTTTATATTTACATGTATTTACCTTTTGACTTAAAATTGCACATAATTTAGATTTTTAAATAATAAGTGGCTTGTCATTTTATATTCACCACTCCCTCTTTCGATCAGAGATACTTTTCATTCACTGATTAGTTTTAATCTGTTTTACTCGTTTTTGCTGATCATTGTGAAGCTACCATCAATACAGCTCAACACGTCCTGCACAGATTTCAGTGCCTCCAGGGTTTCACATTGAGATTGTTGCAGCCTGATTCACAGCTGCTCCTCTTCGTGCAGAACATAAGTGAATTGCCTTGAACAGTCTTTAGCAGTAATTTTTGCTGGTAAATGCGAGAGGTTCGTGTTGCACGTCTGCGTCGTCGCAACCACAAACAAGACAGTGAGTCTGAGGACGTTATGCGGGGGAAATGATGGTGAAACATGTGGGAAATGACCATTATTGGTCAAATTTGCTGACGAGTTGCAGTGATTGGACAAAATTTCAAAGTCACGCAGAATTCACTGGGGATTGGTCGAATTTGTTATTATCGCAACATCCTGTAAGGGCTGACATTTTAAATTAAAAGCTGACCAGGAAAGGTAGCTTTTATTGGCTGAATCCAAATGTCCACCCTCTGGACTTGCGGACTGAGCCCTTGCGGACTTCACTCGTACGTACTGAGACGCAAGTGTGGTGAAGTCCGAACATTTGGATGCAGTCGTTGCCTCTGAGGCACTGAAAGGCTTTTAATGTGAAACATCTGTGCAGGAAGTGTTGACACTGATCAAAATAACAGCAACGTTGAACAGACTGGAGTTAGATTAACTGCTGAAGAGAAACTGATTTGAGAGGAGTGGCGAGTGTAACATGACTCTGTTGTACTGATGGATTAATGCAGTGGTTTCCAACTGGTCCAGCCACGGGGTCCAGTCATTGGTTAAAGGTCCACTCAGTTTGATACACTAAGCATCACATTTGGGTTTGACCATGTCGTTGAGCTAGTTTGCTGTCTCTGTTAAGTGGCTGTCACTTGTTAATCACTCACTCTACAGCAGGAAACAGCAATTCAAAATAAAAGCTCTGTACCGGAAATTCACTGCACGCTAATATACAAACTTTTTTACAAACTTGACCCACTTTTGGACCGCGACCCACCAGTTGGGAACCACTGGATTTTGTATCAACAGCAAATTAAAAAAGGACCATGTAGGAAAAGGCTTCTTACTAAAATATGATTTAAAAATAGTTTCTAATATAAAGCTGTTTCAGATTTTACAGTACGTTCTGACCAATCATTAAACAGAAATTTAGATTTGACAGTTTCCTAATGCACAGGCAGCAGCTGGTTTCACATTTTGGTTCTTACTGATATTTTTCAATTTAATTAATCTATAAATCTATGTAATAACTATAATAGATTGATAGAATAAAGTTTCATGATTTTCAAAGCTCAAATATTGAGCTGAAAATTAACTTTATTTAGAAACTTCCTTGATTCGTTACCAGACACAGTGACCATCATCTCAGTTTTATTTTTTGTCAGAGATCACTATCTTCTGCTGAATTACTTGTAAGCACAGATTGTTTTTAAAAAATATTTAAAGATGGAACAACTTTAAAATCCATCACTTAAGATTTAGCAGTCAGGCAGTTTGCTTTTCAATGACATAAAAATCCAGATTTAATTTGCCCTACGTCCACCATCACTCTGTCTTCTGGGTTTGATTTTAACAACAATGTTTGGCGTCTGAATTAAAGTTTTGGGTGTCGAGGCTATAGTCCTTCAAAACAACCCGCTCCATTTTACTCTTACCATGTAATAGTAATAAAAATATAACAATTTAATTTGGCAGGTGAGGGGAAAGAAAATAAAACACATTGTTGGTTTATGGATAACCATAAAAATGTCCATAAAAAATAAAACTAATATACATGTAATATATACTGACATAATATTATGACAAATAGAGACGTAAGACCGTAAAAAGGGGACGACAGAGTGAATAAAATAAGAAGAAATAAAAGGTAAAAGCAGGAAGGCAGATCTATAAAAATGGATTTTGAGGTGAGATTTAAGGACACTGCCTGCAAACATAAAACTATGGTCAGATCGAACTGAGCAGGATGTTCACTGTGATGGATTATCTATCTGCAGAGTCTCTGTGAGTTGATTTTAACAACGAACTGATGTGAACTGAAGCTAACAGCTGCCTGCTAGGAAGGAGAGAAACCTAACAACTGCTCCTGATATAAAAAAAACTCCCAGCATGCAAATTGCAGGTGATTTGTAGTAAATGGGCTAAAACACAAAATGTCACCGCTGTGGTTTCACTAATGAAGCCACAGCTCAGAGATTCATCAGTGTTGGAGATAATTAGCAGCTGAGACGAAGTTACAAAACTTGGAAAACTCCTAAATGGCAAACGAGAGGAGCTGTTGGTGCAGAGAGGAGCGCTATGTTAACCCTTAAAGTCGACTGAGTGACAGAAGCATATTCACCTCAGAGGTTTAAAACTACGTTAACAAATCATCAGTCCTTGCTAGAATTTCTTTTTGTGTCCGAGGCAAATTATGTTCATCAAAAAAGATGAAATGTTTTTTAAGTCCCAATACTTAAATCTGTATTCAAGATACTGTGCAGAAGTACTATGAAAGTTGAAGTCACTCCCCTCTCATGTTCAGGGAGCAGAAAAGGTGACTCTTCGGTACCTGCGCGCTCGCTGCAGCAGCTCCTCCCTCCTCTGCAGCAGAAGCTTCTGTCGCTGCTCCGCCGATGAAGAAAACCGAACCTCCACGTCATCATCATCATCCATCTTCTCCTCCACAGAAATCTGCTTCTCCTCCTCATCTTCCTCCTCCGTCTCATCACCGCCGCCCTGCTCTGACTCGCTGCTGGCTGCGGCCTCATCCTCAGGTGGAGGAGTCACCTGTATGACCTGCTGCTCAAAGACCTGACGAGAGAGGAAACTGTTTCAAACATGTTTGTTTGTGGAAATGCCGCTGGTTTACGTCCGATATTAAAAATTAAACTCCCTTCTGTACTATTTAAGATTTTTCAAGGTAAATGCTACGGTGGCCCTGAGAGCTCAAACCACTGCAAATTAAGAAAAAATTGATGTAAAGAAACCCTGCAAAGCGTTTAGAAATACACGAATACATGTTACTTGCAGCACGTTTCTGTATAGATTTGTGGTTTCTTAATTTGCACTGAGCTCTCAGGGCCACCGTACGATACAGTTTAATATTTTTGCAATTACAATCAAATTTACTTTATTTCATATTTTAATTAGGTTATGTGTTATCCTTTATTTTCACTGGCACTATTTTATGTTTAGAATTTAATTGTTTTCATGTGCATGATCTTTTTCTTTTTCATATATATTAATGAGCATCTATGGAGGGAACCTAAGGCTTACGATATTCATTGCTATGAACTGATTCTGTGTAACTGTTATGTATATGATGAATAAAGAACTCAGTGAGACTTTGACTGTGAGACTGACCAGTGGCGGGGCAGCGGTGGTCTGGACTCGTCCCTCCAGGATGTTGTCGGTGGTGACCTCGAGGGATCGAGTGATCTCCAGGTCCTGCAGGATCAGCTGGAGAGGAACCTGAGGAAACATCTCCTGGATCTGCTGAGCCTGAGACACAGACAGACACACCTGACCTCAGTAACCTGTTCCACTCTCAGCAGGAGAGATTAGATTCTCTGGTAACGCTGCAGGACGCCAGCCTGTCCTCTGTGAACTCACCATGGTGTTGATCTGCGACGGGTTGGCCGGTGCAATGCCCAGAAAGTTGGTGGTGGCCATAACTTCCACTGAGAAACTGGGCAACCAGCTGGCAATGCGAGAACCTGGGAACACAGCAAGGTCAAAGGTCAGAGAAAAACTAAACTTACTGCCTCATGGTTGTGTTCCTCCTCCAAGCTGCAGCTACAGTTTCCATCCATGTCTGTCCAGACTCATGTGTCATCACAGTCGACAATGATTCAAATATGGATGTCCACTTCACACCAATGCAACTAGATGAGACGGTGTATCATCTCTATGCAACAACTCTCTGTACTTCTGTTCTGATTTGCAGCTTTTAAGGTTTATTTTCTGGCTAAATATAATTTGTAGCCTCTTAAAATATGAATGAGGATACTGATAGTCAGATACTCGCTATCTTTTGAGTGACATCAAAAACATTTTCTGGCTCAGAGTTAGATGAGAAGATCAATGCCACACATATCTGTAAGTTAGAGATGTCAGTGTACACGAAACTCTCTGTAAGAACCACATGTTATTTTTTACATTTCTGTTTGTGCGCAGAAAAATAAACACATGAGATATGGATACATTACTGAGCTTTGCAGGTGTTGTATGTTTATTTTTTAACTTGGGACAGAGCCATGCCGCCCTAGCTGTTTCCCGCTGCCATCAGTCTTTATGCTAAGCTAATCATCTGCTGGCTTCAGTTTCATATTTACCGTACAAATATTTCCCTTTACTGTCATAGATTCAATTAGTGGAGCACTGAACTATGTCTTTAACATGCTGTCATACTGGAAGTTGAGCATTTGTTTTCACCAATCTAACAATTTTGTTTTCTAAGAACATCACAGAGCTGTTAGTCTGACTACAGACCATATAAAAGACAATGGACGAGAAGAGGAACTGATAAAAGTCACTAGATGTGTCGTTCACTGTCTCACCATCGAAGTGGAAGAAGTGGTTGAGCTGGTTGAGGTGCGGCCGAGCGTCAGCTCCAGGAACAGCAGCCACGTTGTCAGCAGCGGCGGCTTCCCTGGTTTCCCTCTCCACACGTCCTCCTCCTTCACCGATGTTCAGAGACATCCGGCATGTCGGACATGACGTGTCCTGTTCGAGCCAGGAGCGCAGACACGAGCTGAGGACACACAAACACTCAGCGTTAAACAATCAGTGTTTATTAAAACGTTCACCTGTCAGTAAATGTCACGTCTCAGTGACTCATGCACGAAAATAAATATTATTTTCCTTCATTATATCTCATCATTATGTTCAACAGTCATTTACTGTATCTCATTACTATAATGTCTCATAGGTACATTTATTTTTTTCCATTATTTAAACTTGTCATCATAATGTTTCCCTGTAGCACATTTAGATGTACGCTTCCCTTATTCAGAATTGATATGAATCGATAAATCAATATTTTTGAAAACATTAATCCCACGGGGAAATCACAAGCTACCCTGCAGTATTTATATATTAATGATATACTTAAGTATATATTTTCAAGGAAACACTTTTAGTTAAGTTTTGAATGCAGAACTTCTACTTGTGATTTTACACACACCTTAAGGTGCAACCTAGACACACCTACATGGTGTTATTGCTAAATTAACTAAAGTAAAAGATCTGAGTACTTCCTCCACTGCTGCTCGTGCTGACCTGTGGAAGAGGTGACCGCAGGGAAGTTTCCGAGCTGAACTCATCACATCCCAGCAGATCGCACAGTCATCGTTATTGGCTGCCAGTTCATCTGCAGACGCCACAGGGAACCTGGAGAACAATGAAACATACAGTGTTCTTCTTTTACATGATTGACAGATTTAAAATCACATACATACAGGTTCTTTTTTTGTCAATGTATGTAGCATTCTCTGGCCTCTTTCCAACAGCACATTGACATATACGGATTTTAAATTTTGGGAAAAACAGAGCACTGGTATTGAACTGAAGTATGAGAATCTGTACAGAGTGAGCAGCTGGATCGATGCATCTCCAGCACTAATAATCTGACTGTGATTCTCTGACACATTGATAGTCTGATGCTGTGACACCGCTGCAGTACTGACCGGGTCTCCATGTTGCGGAGGACTCGCAGGTAGTTCTGGTGGCGGCGGATTCTCTTCTGAACCTCCTGAACGAGGAAACGAAGCTGCATGAAGATCACCAGACTCGCCATGGACAGCCAGATGTTACTGAAGAGCTGAGAGAGACACAGAGAAGGAATTCACATGACAGAGACAGATAGAGATTACTCTGGTTAACAAAATGTTCAAGGTCCAGTGTGCAGGGTTCAGTGATTTTCAGCTGTGAGGTTTGCAACCAACCTAATCTTTTCCAACATGTTGCACACCCCAGACCATGACCTGCTCCATATGTAGATATAAACAGTTCATTCTAATAACGATTCTTATTTTCAGGTGAGTATTCACTAATAAAAACACAGTCATGAATATTACATACCATTTCTGCCAATAGATGCCCCTATTTCCTACACCGGACCCTTAAATTCAGTTTTGTAATTGGTTGGTTAATTAAAAAACTTAATTAACTTAGTAACAGTGTCAGCAGTGTGTGGGTAACGACGCTTCACTGTTACCATAAGACCCAAAACCAAACCTGCTCTGTGGCAACATAAATTCACTTTTATTTCAACAGTTTTCTGTCTGGAACTATTTTCAGTTCTGCCATATTTGTACATTTAAATCTGAGGACTTAGTTTGAGTCTCTGCCTTGCTGCTGGAAACTCTCTGAGACCTTCCAGAAGACTTCATGTTTTAATTTCACAGGTAGTTTAAGTCTCATTTAACGGTTTGAGTTCGGAGTTTTTCTCATCGGTTTGAAGTGTTGTTGCATGAGACAGGTTCTCTATGCAGTGAGACATAGTGTGGATAGAGACTTGATTGAGAAGGTGATCAACTGGGTCAATTTATTTTATTAAATAATCAAAAAATATATATTAAAAATAACTATTTATCTGTCTATATCTAACTAAATTACAAAAATATAAGAAATTTTAGACAAAATATACATAAATGTATAAATTTGATTGAAATGTGATTTATTTTTTCTTATATTTATATATACAAAATAACAGCAGCAATAAATAATATAAATAAGGTAAAAATGTTTTTTTTTTTTAACTACCAAATAATTTGGCACTTTAAAAAAAAGAGAGGCAGTAGCAGCTTCACTAATGTGGAAAAAATGTTTAAAAATATGCAGCATTATTGGCGAATAACAATGACACCTTTAGAAATATCTGCTCTCTGCTGCAGTCACTGTGACTTTGCTGCTCACACATTTTACAATACTGTCAAATAAACACACAACTTGTGACTGAACCACTTCTCTTCATGTATTTAGGGACTTTGTCCTCAGTAGTTCATATTACTTAAAAAAATAAACTACAACAGTACATCAGTGATTTAGATCTATGTCAGAAACAACTGAAATAGACTAAAAAAAAAAGGAAACCGAATAATCAATGATGACATTATTGGTTACTGGGGATTGTCTACCAGACTAATGTGTAATGTTAACCTTTAAAAACATGGGAGTGTGATTGACCAAAAATTAAAACCGTTAACTTCGTCTGTGTGACATAAAAGATGAGATACACCCCTAAAGTAACAACACACTAAAGAAGATCAGAACAGAAAACTGAACCTGACCTGACGATAAAACTCATCCAGCTGAATAATGAGAAAATAAGATTTAAATAAATTTCCCTCGCACTGACCAGCATGTGGATGTGATGCAGCAGGTCGAGGCCCAGCAGCAGCAGCTCCATCAGCAGGTCGGTGTAGTAAACGTAGGAGGACTTATTCTCCCTGCTGCTGTCCTGGTTCACGTCCCACGGGTGGAGGGAGTACCTGCAGGTACGGAAAACAACATCAGGCACATCAGATGAAACAAACAGTCTGATGAGCAAACAGGAAGTGTGAAAATCTTTATTTCACTTACCGAAACATGACGTGTGTCGTCCTGACAGTCACCAACATACACTGGAACACAGACAGAAGGTCAGCTTAAACTTTATTCATCAAAATTAATGCAACAACTGAAAACTATCAGACTATGTATACAAATGAAAAGTAAATCTATGAGATATATGAAAACCAAATGTCCAAATTAAATGAAATTAAATTAAGATCCTCTAATGCAGCCTGGAATGTTATAGATGTAAGAGTTAAAAAATAAATAAATAAATAAATAAAGCCTTCTCATTGAATGCATCTGATAAAAGTTTATCAATTTATTTTTACACTTTCTTTAGTACATTTTAAAAAGACATAAATGACAATATACAAACACACACAATGAGAAATAAAAAATAAAATAGCAGAAATTTAAAAAATTAAAATAACAATAAAAATATATTTAAAAAAATAAAAATATTGCTCCTAATGCTAGTTATCACCAATATCCAAAAATAAAAACCATGAGAAAAAAAGCCCGAAAGGAAATTAAAAGTTAAAGAAAACTGGATACAGAATGTCCTGAATTCATTTAAGAAATCTGCATCCTCCATCAAATGTCTTAAATTCAGGTTCATTTGCTGTGAAACATTCTCAGCTTGTTTTGGGGAGACCTGCAGATATCCTGTGACGAGAGCATGTCAGAGAGTTTCTCACCTCAGCAGCCATGAACGCGGCGTTGTGGCGTCCTTGACTACGAGCCAGGCGGCTGCAGAGAGTCGCCAGACCACCGCAGCACAACAGCAGCACCACCAACAGCAGCAGCACCCGCGCATGGCTGGACAGGTGAGTGGTCGGAGAGAAGGACAGCTGGACGGACACACACACACACACACACACACACACACAGAAAGATTAACTAATGGACGACCATGTTAGTCAGTTTGTTTTGGTGTTATACAACTTAACTGTGGAGTAACTGTCACAATTTATTGCTGACTATATTAACAATCAGTTTACATTAATTTGGAAAAATATATTTTCTTTTTTCAATTCAGTTCTACTTCATTAATGAATTTGTTAATCAAACTACATTTTATATACATTAATCATAAGTTAAAAGCACAAAGTTCAGCAGTGTAAACACAACTAAACTCTGTGAGGAAAAGGTAACATGAGCGCAGATTAATTCAGGAGCTAAGTCCTAAATATTTGTATGATTTTAAATTTTTATTCATAATTTACCTTATGTTTGAGTTGTATATGATGTGTTAGCATTTCTGTTTCTCTGCTATATGCTATTCTGCTGTCTTTACTCTTCAGGACAGCGACTGATTTAGTTCTCTCAACACCAACTGGGCTCAGTGACAAGACTTTAAAAAAATCTGTTTCTATGCTTACAGCAAACCAACCAAACACTCTTAAACACTGCTTAAATCATAACTGTAGTTTGGTTCACTAATTCATGGTGCAGATTTTCCATTTGCACACCAACAGAAGGAGCACTTTTGATTTACTGACTGTTGAGCTTTAAATTTATCCTCCTTTCAAAAATTCATTTTGTCATGACCTTTCCTCTGGCGCCACCCTGAGGACAAACTTTACAGTTTTATCTCCAAAACTGATGAGGCTCCAAGAACAACTATATCATCTGTACGTTGTTTTCTCTGTAGTGACTCATAATCAACTCTAATTAACAGGTTAATCACTGACCACTGAAGATTTTAGGAGATGCTACAGGGGCTTGCTGCTTGTAATATTCTTGAACTACAACCTTTATGGTCAAATAGAGTTTGAAAACAGCTGCTATCTCCACCAATAAAATATATATGGTATATAAAAACTTGTAAAACTACAACAAATTGAAACAACTAAATTTATCCAAGGGAATTAATAAAGTAGTTCTTCTTCTTTGTAAAGTATATAAATCAATAAGGTGACATGTTTCTGATGGAGACTTCTATTTCTTCCTGTGTGAACATCACAATCTTGACAAAACTGCACATTTTGATTTTTTTTTCAATATGTTTTACATGACAATCATTTAAAATTACAAACACTGTGATCATGAGAAAGAGACACGTATGGTTTAGTGAGCATTACATATTCAAAGCGGTCCTTGCAGAGCTGAACCAGGAGATGGAGGAAGACCAGGACGGCAAACCAGAGCCACCACATCACCACCTCCTCCACCGTCTGGACGTTCAGGACGCCGAATACAAAGATGAACTTGTAGAAGACGAAGTTCCAGAACTTGTCCTTCAAGTGCTGCAGGAGAAAACAAAACGCAGGTTTGTGATTTTAAAAAAAGACCCATTCTGAATACTTCTCTCTCTCTCTTTTTTTTTTTTACAGCAACCTTTATTTGGATTTGACCATATATTTACTTAATTTAGATGAATTGGGAGGCACTGTTTACAGATTTAGTTGATATTTTCTTTTTATTTCCATTTTAATTTCTTTGCTTACAGATTACTATTTCACCAGACTTTAGAGTTTCTATCTGGGTTAATTTACAAGCTCAAAACTGAGCAGCTTCTCCCTTTCAAAGCCAAATCACAGACCAGGTCATCCAACAAAAATCTGGAGCTGAATGTAATATTAATGTGCAGTTAACAGCAAACAGCACAAACAGAAGCACTGACCTGTTTTTCACTGACGCGGAGCGGCCCGAACACGACACACTGGATGAGTTTAGCAATCAGCAGCAGGACACAGCAGGCTGTGTTGACCATCACCTGCACACATAAAGACAGAATAATATGTCACCTCTTGAAGAGAGCTCAGAGCGATGACATGATCAAACCTGAAACAGGTTAAAATAATTAGAAGCAAGAGGGCATACCATCAGGGAAAAGAAATGAGCTGCAGTCCTGTTTTCAGCTTTATGATGATGCATTTTTATGATGATGCATACTGTGCCTTCTATTCCTGGCTCAGCAAACAAATAACAAAAAAGTTCCCCTCCTATAACATAATTCAAGTATTTCATGCTCATCCAACCAAAAGAAATCAGCATTTAAAGAGGTCATTTTACTGAAAAGTACATCCCTTATGTCTTCGTAGTCTGTCCTGCTCTGAAACAGCAATAAACCTACTGGTCACTAAGGCTAAAGGTAATGCTCCTGAGCGTAACTGGGAACATAGAGATCTTTGTCATTCATTTAAATTTAACTTCACATACGGTTCCACATTGTGGCTGGTCTTTATGACACAATAATTTTGTAATTTTAGTTTACACAAAATATCAACAGACATTTTTTGTCTATACATGAGAAAAGTTTTGCTCCTCATCTCCTTGGCATCACAGAGTAGCCTGTTCTGGAAAATAAATGACAAGTTGTTCAAATAAAGTAAGGATTCCAACTCATTAGCTCAATGATGACCACGGAGGATGTCCCATTTAAATATCTTATTAGTGAGTATTAAGTTGCATAAAATCTGAATAATCAAGTAAAAAACCTACTTGAGTGAATGTAATTGACTAAACTCTGCTTGTTAGTGAATGCACTCACCCAAACAGAGACACTGTCAGTCAGCAGGTGCACCAGAACATCTGCAGCCACATCTCCATACCCTGCACTCAGGTACTGCACCCCATCCCTGATGTAGCGGCTGACCCTGGAGCTGTGGACCGGCTGGCTGTGGGTATTCTCCGGGCTGGACTCGAAGGAGCAGACGGTCAGGACGGTCCCGGCCAGCAGGGCAGCACTCAGCGCCGTGTACGTCTGTAAACTGGGCCAGGGGAACCGCTCCAGGAACAAGAAAGGCATGATGGTGGCCGAGCTAACACTGATCACGGAGATTTATACTGTTACATAACACGACAAACACGCTTCATTCACAGCTCTCACATTCTGCTGTGACCTCGTTTCCATTCACTCAGCTGTGGACATTCAACGCTAACGTTACTTTGAGTAGTAACGTTAGCTAGCTTGTTAGCCAGCTAGCCTAGCATCCATAGACGTTAGCTCATTTTAGCTAGTTCGTAAACAAGATGATATATTTTGAATTTAACGAGCAGTTTTATTCGTTTTTTAACGCGATTGGGACTATCTTAACATTTCATATGCTTTTTGGCTTTTGGAGTGGCTTTAAAAAACGTTAAACAGTGCTAGTCCTGCTAGCATTGCGCCTCTCAGTCAAACCGGAGCAGCGCAACAAACTCAGATTTAAATACCGGAAGCAACAACACAGAACACTTCCGTTTCCGTTGTTTTTCGAAATAAATCTGAAAACAAAATGAAGGCTTTTAAATAGATATTTTAATTATATTTGAGCATTTATACGCAGGTTTATTCTTATATAATGCTGAATAGTGTAATGAATATCGATGCATCACATTTTAATTGTTATATTTCGTGAATAAAAATCTTAATAAACGGATATCACATCGCTGTTTTGTCCGTTATTTTAACTAACCGGAATTTCAAGTTCCGGTGGGAACTCTTCTCAGTCTATATGTCACGAATTTAACGAATAAAATCCACATTTTACCGTCTTATTGCGTGTATAATTAAATGTGAAGTGGCCATTTTACTGCTTGCTTCAATTTTATTCACACCGATGTATTTAATGACTCAAACTGCCACCCGGCCGGCGGCAATGTTTTGATGACGGACCCCAGACCCCAACATTCACTTCCGGTCGGTGTTTTCAACATGTGAGAGATGTCTTCAGCCACTCAGGAGGTAACTCTGATCGGTCTGTGTGATGGGGAGCTCGACTCTAAGAGACACCGGTCCTCTTATCTGACAAACAAAGTCGGGGGTCACCCGGACTGGTCCCCGGTCATCTCCCGGCAGTCTCCCCGCTGCAGTCGCTGCGGAGCCCCGTTATTACACGTGGTTCAGGTGTACTGCCCTCTGGAGGCTTCACCCTACCACAGAAACCTCCACCTGTTCGCGTGCCCAGGTGCCGAGTGCAGCGGCAGGTCAGACAGTTGGAAGGTGCTCCGCTCTCAGTGTCTGGAGGAGGCGGCGGCAGCGCAGACAGCCAGCCGGCCTGTCACGGCTCAGGAGGCTCCTCTGTCGGCCACTGACTGGTGTGACACCGCTGATGACTGGGGGATGGAGGAGGAGGAGGAGGAGGATGGATGGGGAGGAGGTGTGAAGAAGATCAGCCAGGTTCAAGAGGAGGCAGCAGCTCCTGAGGCACAGGGTTGGGCTGAACAATATAAATATTCCTAACAAAATTACATTACAATTTGTCAGCAAACATTTCTTATTCTTTTCCGACATCTGGGAAATACTTTGTACATCTTGCTTCAAAAGTGCGCCATAAAAAGTGTTATTATAATTACTTCGAGTACAAACACATATGAGCAAGTATTGTACTTAACTACAGTTTTGATATACTTGTACTCTGTTGAGTATTTCCATTCTCTGCTACTTTATTCTACTCCACTATTAGGAAGGAAGGAAATATGGTACTTTGAGCTGCAGCTTAGTATCATTTTCATTAACCTGCTGCAGAGATATATTTGTCTTAGTATTATTTTTGTGAGGAGGTAGATAATCTGTGTACAAATGTGCAATCTGTAAATATTAAACAACTTCCATAAATACCAAAAAGTTTTGTAAACTCACAAAAATATTTTGAAGATATAAAACAGATCTATGAATATATAAATTTCAAAAATAAAATAAAAATACTGCAAAAAATGCAGATCTGCAGGCATAAAATTGAGATTCACAAATAAAAAGCAGATTCACAAATATCTGATCAAATGTTAGGAAGATATTCACAAATATTTTTCATTTATTTGTATATTAATTAAATGTATTAACAGGTTTGTGGAATTTATTTTAGGGCTGCAACGATTAGTCGACTAATCAGTTTGAGTCATTTTTCATAGAAAAGTACTATAAAAGTCCCCCAAAATACTCTTACTGCAGCTTCTTATGTTCAAATATAGGCAGCGTTACACACTCTCCCATGACGGCGAACTAAAGCGTGAGTGGGGTGAGTATGAAACAAGACATTAGATGACATAATTTTGGGGTTTGGGAGAGACGGACCGAGATTTTTCAACATTTTAACACATTTTTCGATAAAATGATTAGTCGACTAATCGAAGAAATAATCGACAGATTAGTTAACAATGAAAATAATGGTTAGTTGCAGCCCTAATTTATTTGTGTATTTGCACATTTGTTTTATATTTGCAAACTAGAATTCTTTTTTCTTTTTTTTTGATATTTGTAGAAGGTCTTATGTATTTACAGATTACACATTTACACACTGATTGTCGAACTGCTCACACAAATACTGAGACAACTCTATCTCCAGGTACAGCCCGCAGCAAATATCACAGCACCATCATTTTTGTTTTTTCAGTGAAAATAAAATGCAAAAAGTATCCTAATAAAATTGCTACTCAAATTGAAATCATGATATGTCAAAAAATAATAGCGATATGATTTTTTTGCATTCTGTGCAGCCCAATTAGAAAGCACTTTGTTAATTAACACAAGATGTCACTGTTTCTAAAATATCTTAAAGTGCAGCTGCTCCCATGGACCCCAGCTGAGTTTAATACGTGCTTTTTCCTAAAACCAAAGAGAAACTGACATTTTTAAGAGCTTTCAGAGAAACTTTTCTTAATTTAATCTTTACTTTATCTTTTTGCGCAGCAGCCGGTGAGATGGACGTCAGCAGTCGGCTTCAGGATCTAAATCTTGGAGAGACACAGGAGGATGTTCCTGTCCTCCGCTCATTCTTCATCAGTGTGGAGGAGGAATCAGATCTTGGTGGAGAGGAAGACGACCTGCGGCACGTTCAGCAGCTGCTGAGGGAGTATGAGAGGAGAGAGGGCGTGGCTGTAGGAGAGCTGGAGGACAGTGAGGGCGGCGGCGGGGAGGAGAAGTACGAGAAGACACGTGCCAGACACGGAGATGCTGTCTTCTCCAGGTTCATGAAGAAGATCTCGCTCTGTCCTCAGCAGATCCTGCGGTACTGCCGCAGCGGGAAACCACTCTTCATCACTGAGCCGCCGGCCAACATGGCTCAGGTGGTGTCGGTGTGCGGCTCCTGTGGGGGATCCAGGACGTTTGAGCTGCAGCTGATGCCGGCTCTGGTCAGTCTGCTGCGGAGGGAGGGCGGCAGCGCTGAGGCAGAGCTGGAGTTCGGGACGGTGCTGGTTTATACGTGCACAAACAGCTGCTGGACGGCAGGATCAGGATCAGCTGTGGAGGAGTTGTGCTTCGTTCAGGCAGACCCAGACCAGCTGCTCTTTAAATGACGGGACAGGTTCAAAATGAGTTGCTGTGATTCATTCATCAAATCAGACAAGTATTAAAAAAAATGAACAGATGAGTTTACACAGGATTTCAACTGGATTGTGTGGCCTACAGAGAGTCACTAGTGCCTTAAATGTGCTGCTGCATGATATGTTGGAAATGTGCGGCCATCACTGCTGTTCTGTTGTGATAACAAAGCTGGTTTACAGAAGATATCTGGTTAAATTGTCTATTTCTCGAGATAGCGATCACTTTTCACGAGAAAATGACTTGTATTCTCTGAAGATGACAAAATAAATATGGAGGACTCGAAAATAAGTGTCATTTGTCATTGGATCAAACTTGATTTCAGCCTTAAAAATCACTGCAGCGCTGCAGGATTGTGGCCAAAATCAAACACCACCTTTATAATGATCATATTGATTATTAAGTCGCTGTCACTGATGTCTGAGGTGATGCTGGGCAAAGACAGGGATTCAGTGAGGTAATGTTAGTGTCGTTATTCCTCTTGGCCTTCATGTATTCGTCGTACTGCAGATTCAGGTGGATGAATAAGTTAGTTGTGTTGCTGTGCAGCACACACACAAGTCTCATGCACATATGATTTGTTCTCTCATAAATCCGAAATACATCCACAGCTCTTCAAAAGTGGAGGCTGGCAATTCAGGAGGCGTCAGTATCTCAGTCGTTAATGTTTATTTAACTGTGGAAAGCAAAAACTGTGATCGTGATTAACCCTTTGAAACCGACCGCAAACTGTCTTGGTTTCTTTCAAAAACATGGGAAGAGAGCAACAAGCAATACAAGAAGAAATGACCCCAAAAAATGAGCAAGAAATTAGTGAAAAGATGGGGTGTCGGTGGCCCGGATTCGAGTCCAGCCTGTGGCCCTTTGCTGCATGTCATCCTCTTTCTCCCCCCTTTCACACTTGGCTGTCCTGTCCATTAAAAGCAAAATGCCCCCCCCCCCCCCCCCCAAAAAAATAATCTTAAAAAAACACAAAAAACAGGAAATATATATATATATATATATATATCTTTTTTTTTTTTTTTTAAAAAGAGAGAAAAATGAAAATAAGAAATTTTGTTTAAGAAAAAAATAAAAATTAAAAAACAAGGATATGACCTGGAAAAGAGCTTAAATTATAATAATTCTGTAACATAATTAAAAAAATATAATAATGATAACTATAAAAATATTTTTTTTTCCCTGGCTTTTTAAAAATAATTTTCTAAATCTATTATTTTTTTCAATTTGTGGGACATTTCTTACCAAGCTGCTCATTCCCCTTTTTCTCCCATGTTTTTGAAAGAAACTGCACCAGTTTGCTCAGGGAGGATTCATAACTGATTATAATAATGTGTGCTCTTTGATCTGACATTGTCAGTCGTCTAGACAGCATCTATGCATGCTGGCAGGACACTTCTGATCTCTGATAAACATTTAAAGTATCCTAATAAGAGGACACGACTTTGTTTTCTCGATAACAAAATAATTACCCTGTGATCTTGAGATGAAAGAAGATATAAAAACATAATTGTAAGTACGCCGTCCTCAGCTTCTGGACTGAACATGAGGAGACTGTGGTTCTATCCTGCATCGAGACCCAGAATAAAGTGTTTTAAAACCCACACTCATCACATTTATCAAAACACAGAGCAGCCAGTATTTTCTTTTCTTTTTACTTCAACCTTATGATACATCTCTATAATTCAGTGTCTTAAGCTTCACACCAAAACAGTTCAGGTTGAACAGCATTAACGTTATTCAGAGAAGGAAATGTAAACCGTACAGAGAGTAAAACCAAGCTATAAAAATGTAAATGATCAGCTGAAGGACTTATTTTTACTGGATCAGATCCAGAGTATCAAAAATAGATTTCTTAATTAACGAGCCAATAAATAATGACAGGATTTTCTTCAGCTTCTGCGATGACATCACTGATTGTTCTGATTATGTAAAAGTTGAATTACAGCCCTTTCGTTGTCGTATTCTACAGTTCGGTCGTGGAAAGCTAAAAACATCTTTGGTGTGTCAGCGAGGTACGAGCCGGCTCCGCACTAAAATTCCTGAGACAGACGAGGAAACAGTAATCTGATGTGGTACCCTGATGAGACGAGCACGCCGACTCGTCGGAGGCTGCTGATTGGTTTTCAGGCACTTGAAGGTCAGCTTGGTGCACTTTGTGCTAACATGACCGTCGGTTTGTTTTTGTCCCAAAAGAAAGAAGTGCTGCAGTCACCTCCTGAGGGAGCAGTGCAACTACTGAGGGCCTCCGCAGAACGGTAAGGCAGCATCACTGGACTTGTGCTCCCAGTCATACTGGTGGTACTGGTCAAACTGGTCGGGCTGGGCACTGCTGCTCAGACTGCCGATGTCTCTGTCGATGATCTCATTCACTACAAAAACAGAAAAGACAGAGACACAATTATTTATAACCTTTAGCAGTAAAGTTTTTTTTTAAGTTTGTACAACATCTGTCAACATTTTTTAAAAGGAACAGTGTGTCAGGTTTAGGGAGCTAAAACTTCTTCTGGTTAGTATTCCCTCTCCAAAACAAACAGACCAGATATGGACAGGTCGCCAGACTATCACAGGGCTGACACATAGAGACAGACAACCATCCACACTCACATTCACACCTACGGACAATTTAGAGTCACCAATTACCCTGCATGTATTTGGACTGTGGGAGGAAGCTGGAGCACCTGGAGGAAACCCACGCTGACACGGGGAGAACATGCAAACCGCACAGAGGGGCTCCCCCCTCTTGTTGTGAGACAATGATGCTAACCACTGCACCACCGTGGCATATCTTGCCTTGCAGTTGTATGCCTCCGCGAACCGTTCATGTTGCAGTTACAGTTTACATCCACGTCTGTAAAAACATTGATGCTTCACACACATCTTAAACCCGAAAACACAGAAGATCTATACAATCAACACAGTTTCAAGATGGACACCAAAGATTATTATCACCAATTCAGTATCTGACCAAATGTCTCCTCTTCCTAGATGTAACACTGAATCACGGCAAGAAAAAATATTATGTCACAGTGAAGTTGACCTTTGACCTTTGATGTCATCATTTCATCCTATTACACATCTGTGTGAAATTTTGTCATAATTAGTGTAGGAATTCTTTAAGTTTCAGTAAGTTAAAAAATCAATTAAAAAATTAGATTAAATTAAAATTGAATTGAATTGAATAATTGAATTAAGTTATGGCCAAAAACATCCACAAGTTTCTTCATGTTTTGTGAGGTCACAGTGACCTTTGACCCTCGACCACCAACATCTAATCAGTTAATTCTTGAGTCCATGTGGATGTTTGTGCCAAATTTGAAATAAAAAAAATTCCTTCCAGGTGTTCTTGAGATATTGCGTTCATGGGAATGGGACAGACGGACGAACATGACTCTCACCGGTGCGGAGGCGTTAAAAAAAACATTTAAATGGGAATTTATGGTTGGGAAAATACTGGAAAAATTGTTTTACTAATGTTGGTCAAACTAAACAAGCACTTTAAAAGTCATCATTTTGGATTCTGGAACTTTGCGGAGCACTTGACATTTTACAAAATGAATGTTTAATTAGGAAAAAACAAAGTAACTGATAAGCAACTGTTCACTTGAGTGTTTTAATCCACAAATCATTTAGATGTTCATGTTTCATCCTTCATGTCATAAACACACATATTCCAAAGAAAATAATATGAAAGATGTTTTTTGCTCAGATCACCATCAGAAATTATATCAAACAACATGCTGTGAACTGATCCAGGAAAAGAAAACTGGGGTTTGTTCTGCAGCTCAGCCACAGGAGGGAGCAGCTGTAGCTTTCAACATTCATTTACTGTAGTCCTTCACTACAGACGAGCTGTGATGACGCTTTAAATTTACCTCGAGAGGTTTGTGTGTAAAAGAGATAAACTAACTTTAGCAACACGTTCTTGTAATTACTAACTCATCCACTAATTATGCCATGCTGTGCAGGCCGGGCTCTCAGTGCAGGTGAGAAATGAGTGAGTTTATTATTACTAGTAGCAGCAATAAAGCTGCTCTGCTGAGTGTGTTTGTACGGCAGCAAATGGCTCCATCTCTGCTCCGTTCAGTCTATACATAGCACTGCTGTGAAACCTGACGCTCATGAAGCAAAACCAACACAACAACATGCTGCACGTTACATAAAACTTCATCTGCATGCACAGATCCAGACTGAAAATACATTCAGATTCAATTCAAACTCCCTCACCACATAAACCTCTACAGAAGCTGCCACCGTCCTGCCTCCCCTCCCCTCCAGCATCAAGCACCTGGACCTACTGTCCAGCACAAGCAGTGATAATCATTACTGTGGTTTTACAGGTGTTTCAATCTGAGCAGCCTCAGTGTGTGAAGCCGTTTGTCCAGCAGCATCAGATCAGGCTGCCAGGGTCAAAGTCAAGCTGAAAGGCGGGAAGGGTGGGTGGGTGGGTGGGTGTGGGGCGGGGGGGCTGACGACAGCTGCTATCCGCCAACTGCAGCGCAGCAACAAATTTAACCCCCATCTGCATCATTCAGAGCAGCAACAGGCAGACACAGCTATTATTAACCCAGATCAGAGAGAAACACAGTATTCACACACACACACACACACACACACACACAGGGGCCCCGACATATAAATAACCAACATCACAGAGCCAGTGTGGACAGACGGACACATACACACACCTCACACAGCTGCACAGCAGAAAGTAACAGCGAACACACAGGGAACATTTGGATTATATGAGATCTGAATCTGAAGCTCAGGAACAGAGGTCACAAGTCTGATTTCTCTTTATATGTGTGTTAGTAAAAGTTTGTCACAGATGGATGAACAAAACCATCTCACGTGGCGTTCAGGGTGTGTTAGGTTTACAACTAAGCATCAAAACTAAGTAAAATTTAGTGGAAAACTTTTATTTTTTTGGATGTCGAGGTAAAAGTCCTGCTCTCTAAATGTCACTTAAAAAGTCTTGAAATAAAATCAAGCAAATTATGGTCATACATTGTTTTTAATTTACCGTAAATGTGCTGTGGGTATTACATTTGCAGATGGTGCATTTAAGTCTGATTGGAAAATTATCACACACAGTAGCTTCCTGTAAACTGTCCTACAGTGTGTTTGTTTGATTAACTTAGACAACGAGAGACTCTGCCATTAATACCAGTTTTAAATTAGCTTTATGTTACGGAAGCTTGCTACAGATATCAGCGTCTGGCTGCGTGTCATCTTTCTGTTATCATCGGTGTAGTTGCTAGCAGGCTACAAACTTTTCAGAGCCACTTCTCAAGCATACAGTGATTGTTAGTTAATGAATACTTCATACCGTCATCCAACGTGATCTCCTGGAGGCCCAAGGATCCCAGATTCTGCTGGTCCTCTGGCTCCTGCTTGATGCTCGGCGCCTCTCCTGGCCTTGAGAGCAGAGAGTCCTTCTGGGGGTCAGCAGGGGTCACAAAGGCTCTTCTGGTGGTCAGAGATGGGGAGTGTTCCCTCTGAGGTCCACCGGAGGAGGTGGGAGGGGGGATGGAGTAGGTCTGAAGGGGCAGCGAGGAGGCCTGGGGAGGCAGCGCGGAGATTTGAAGAGGGATTGAGGAAGACTGGGGAGGGAGGGAGGAGATCTGAGGAGGGAGGGTGAAGGTCTGAAGAGGAATCAAGGTCTGAAGGGGGACTGAGGAGGAGGAGGAGGAGGAGGAGGCCGGAGGAGGGAAGGAGGAGGAGTGAGGAAACATTAAGGAGGTCTGAAGGGGGACAGACGAGGGAGGGGGGTGATGAAGATGAGGCGCGCTCTGGGAAGGAGGACCACAATGCACTGGGATGTCGCAGGAATCGTAGTAAACCATGTCCGGGCCGAGCACTCGGTCACGGGAGGGCAGCTGATGGAAGCCAGGTGGATTGTGGGAGATGTGTCCTGTCTCCCAGGGCTCCTGTTTGACTATAGCTGCAGGGAGGTGACGTCTGACTCCAGGCAGGTAGGTGAAGGTCTGTGTTAGACTTCTTTTTCTCTTCCCGTTTGAGACGTAGAACTGGACTTGGACTGGATCTGTCGTCTTCTTATCGTAGGGAGGAACCTCCACCACGATGCTGGACTGAAACACAGAAACACAGGAGCATGCAGAGGTCAATTTAATTTCATTTATAAAGCCAAATATCACAAATCACAACATGCCTCAGAGGATTTTTCTTAATGAGCACTGCATTAGTTCAGGCAGGGCACGATGTCAAGTTCAGCTTACATCCCAGCTACATCAGCTGATCTCAAACAGCCCAATCAACTGATGGAAGGGAGTCAGCTGGTAGATCACATGATTCCTTTCTATGCAACCAATTGTTGCATCTCATTCAGGGTGCCCTATTTAAACTGCTCTGGCCTGCCTACTGTTGCTGCTTCCTCTGCAAGCTGCTTTGCAACCTGCCTCCACCCCAGCTCCTCCTTTTCAAGCTGTGTCTGACTTATCAATGGCATTTCTGTTTGTCATTGATGCTGCTCTGTTCCCGGGGTCTTTGTACTGCTCTCTCTGCCTTAGGCTTTCCATGTAGGCACATGGAAGGGCAGGGAAGTGTGCTCCCTCCGCCTCAGGTTTCTGCGTAGGCCTCAGAAAGGCAGAGAGGCCCCAGAACAGAGCCATATCGCCAAGTATAATACTGCAAATTGAAATTAAGTTTTCTTTGACTAAAGTGGTCCTGACTGCACTAGATTAAATACTACAGAAAACAAAGCAAAAAAGCAGAACCTAGCAGACCATGTTACAGACACACTGCAGCACTTCTGGAATACTGAATGCCATTTAAGTCAGTGTTAAGTAAATACATAAATAAATATGCCTATGAAATAAATGTGACTATTAAATAAATCTCAAAATAAATAAACTAGACAATACATACATCAGTATACTGCATAATGTGCATACTGTTTTGGTAAGGTATGAGTTTTTTACCAGGAGCCAAATTATCTGCAGAGGTCTCTTCCTCTCCAAAACAAACAAACGAGGTGACTAAACTGGTAAAAGCACTGAATAAAATGCTGCTCACTGAGTGAATAGCCATATCTAGAGCCCGTGTTTGGTTAGTCTATTCTGGGCTACTGTAGAAACATGGCAGTTATCAACCTCAGTTTGGTAATCTTTTTAAAAAGTTGAGGCTGAAGTCTGTCTTGGCCAGGTCTTCCCTGAAAAGAGATTGTTGATCTCAGCGGAAGAGACCTGGTTAAATATGGGTTAAATAAACAAAAAATTAACGTGCCGATCTCTGTAGACGAGGACCCGCTCCCTATGTCGATATAAGCAGCTCATGCTAAGGTTACCAAAAACACGACAATTCTTGTTTTCCAGGTGATTAAACACTAAAGAAAACATTGTAGTATATTATATTGCATTTTCGCCAATATCTCCCCCTAAATCCTACACACTTTAAATACCAATGCTCTTTTTAAGCTGATGACAAATTCATACCGGATACCCAAAGCAGGCTACACCCCTCACCCCACTGCAATTCTATGCAACAATGAAGATGCATCAGCAAAATGTTTCTGAGGAAGCCAGAAGTGTTGATTTCAACATACAAACAAACAAAAGCGTAATTTGTGGCATTGCAACATCTGCTCGATTACAAAAGGAGAACAAGACATTCATGGACAAAATGTAACATTAAAGCATTTTCCATTACTTTGAAGGAAATGAAACAAAAAGAATCAAAGAGTCTCACTCTCTTCCAAGGAAACCCTTCACCAACGAACTACAATCAATGATGTCATGGTGACTCCTGAATCATCCTCCTCTCCACACATCCAGACTCTTTGTGGTTTCAAAAAGCTCTTATTGACTTCCTCTCTGTACTTCCTCTCAATGGAATCCTCGTCACCATCTTAAGTGATGTTTAAATGCTCCAAAAACTAGAGTGAATTTCTGCAAGGTCGACCCTTTAAAATGGGAAAGTTTGATCCAGAGTGCACAGTGAGCCTCCTCGACTCCCTCGGCTCATTACATAACACATAACACACAGTACAAGTGTAAGTAAATAAAGCTGCATTAAAGCTGCAATAATTAATTTTTGGCCACTTGAGGGCAAAAGAACTCCACAATAATTTGATAAAGACACAACACCTGTCGTTCCCTTGTTGTTGGGGCAAACATGTGAGCAAACAGTTGCCTAATTAAACATCAAGTAGACCTGGAGCAACATTTTTCATCCTGGTGGCAGCAGCGAAAAAACTATCCACATCCTTTACTTATAAAAGTACCAATACAACTACTGTGAAACTTCAATCAAAAGCCAAGTCCCTTTTACTGGCCTGGCTTTGCCACACATTTTGACAAATTAACGCCTGTCTCAACTAAACGCCTGTCTCAACTAGACGCCTGGTCTCGTTGCCAAGCAGTTCATTTTTTTAAAAGAAGCTCTTTCGATGAAAAAAAAAAAAAAGATTGCTGGCTACCTCAAATCATGTGTCCATTCCTCAATTACCCAGTTAGTTATTCATATTCCTTTGGTCCATAAGGGTCCTCAGATCAAAATAATCAAAAGGGCTTTTCAATAAAATTAATTCAAGTTGTGAGTATTGTTTTAACAGGAGAAAGTGGTGTTGTGTCAGTATGCTGAGTGCCGTCTGTCAGTGCTAGATCAAATGAAATGAATGAATAACTGAATGAAATTTTAAACAAGTAATATTAATACTGGTTCAAATAAATACTTTTGATTTTATTTCCCATCTTTGCTGAGCAACAGTTTTGTGTGAAAGGAGTTAAAGGCCTGTCTAAAATATAGGCCTGTTGATTTCAGTGTTTTTTTTTGTTTTGTTTTTTTTGTTTGGGGGTTTTTAAGATATTTTTTGGGGCATTTTCAGCCTTTAATGGATAGGACAGACAAGTGTGAAAGGGGGAGAGAGAGAGGGAGTGACATGCAGCAAAGGGCCACGGGCTGGAGTCGAACCCGGGCCGCTGCGGCAACAGCCTTGTATATGGGGCGCCTGCTCTACCACTAAGCCACCGACGCCCAATGATTTAAGTGATTTAAGCAAATAATAGCCCGGACTATTAAATGAAGTTTTACGGTATGTAAGAATACTCCATTACAAGTAATTCCATTAATGTATGCTGCTGTATGACCTAATAATGAATGACTTCATAGGAGAAGTTAGTCATTTCTGACCAATACTGCACATTAATAAATAATTCAAATGTGTTTAAAGCTCCTTACAACCACATTATAGTGTGTTACATACCAGTTATTAAATGTTGTATGAGGGACTTGAAGTAAAAGTTTTTTTTAAAAAAAACATCAAATCTTTATCAGAAAAGTAGTCTCGCTCACCAGACCTTTCTCAAGAAAAGAAAGGTCTGGCTGGGCCGACTCTTACTTTAAGATTGGAGAAAAAAACACCCTGGCTGCTTGTATTTCTTTCAACCAATCACAATTGTTCTGGGCGGTGCCACAGCAACGGTGCGCTTGCAAAAATATTTCCGGGGGGAAACAGGTTTTGGTGTAACACGCCCACAAAAATATCGCCTACAGGACGCGAACCATGGCAGAAAAATGGCTACATCCCCGCAAGATCAAACACCGCAAAAGTTAGTAAAGGACGTGTTGAAAATGGTTGAAAACTGCTACACAACCGGAGGTGGTAGGGCGGGACTTCAGCGGGTGGCTCGTTCCGCCCAATGAGAGGCTGATCTATGCAGCGAACTTCCACCGAGTCAGACTATCAGAAAAGTAACCACATCTGTTAAATAAATGTAGTGAAGTATAAAGAAGCACACTGACAATACTCAAGTAAAGTACAAGTACCTTGAAATTATACTCTAGTACAGTACTTGAGTAAATTTCCCATTGTTTGTGTCCACTCTAATTTAAAGTGGAAACAGACAACTTTCCCTGCCCGCCAGCATTTCCAAGTGGTATTATTGTTAGTGCTGCCACCACAAAGACAACCCGATCACTTCTTTTTCTCAGAGCCGGACACAGGACGCACTGCTTTTTGTTTCCAACTTCAGTTGTTCCACTGTCCGCCATTGCCACTACTGGAGATAGTAACTGCAAAGAACTTACACTGATACTCTTTGGAAACTGGGGATAGCTGCCGATAGCTACCATTGAAAACTTCAATATCCTTTGCCTGTTTTGGTTGAGCTGATGGTGTCGACTGTTCTTAACCATCTAAATCTGCTCTTACCCAGATGTGCTGGATGATGAAACCGACTGGATTCTAAATTAGAGGCATGTGGCTGATTGTTTTTAAGCATAAGTAACACCCACTGAACATCTAAAAGGGCTGGTGCTGTGCAAACACTCTTGCACATGCTCAACAATTTTAAAGATGCCACCAAAAAAGGCTGTAAGAGGAAGCAGAACTTCTGCAGAAGTGACATCAGCATCCTGTTAAATCAACTTAAAAGTAAACATGTGATTTTTTTTTCCAGAGAGTCAGAGCTGGCGTTATAGAAAAATCAAAAACCCAGCAACGGAAAAATATTTGTGATGCTATAAATGCTGTGTCAGCAGTGGAACATACAGTAACTAAAATTAAAAGGAAATGTCTGGCACAAAAATGGAACCAAAAAACACATTGCTCAAGCCAAGCGCTCCATGGTGACAACTGCAGGACAGGAGGAGGTGGAGGTCTCACAAGTACATCTAAGAATTTAAGGAAAAATTGGAGAGGTGGCACGGACTACAGTCAGAGTAATTCAGAAAATCCAAACGTTTACATGACCCAAATCGAATACAATACGAACACTGTCATATTCAGCATATAGGGTATATTAGTGTGCATGTAAACGTACCCACTGACAGGTGTCCAGTCTTGACAGCTGTTTTGTGTCTGTGATGTAGCTGGCTTAGGAAACACTATGTGACTCTCCCTGATGTCGCTCCAGGTGTAACAGTTATAAGTTTACCTCTCTATCTCCACTTTAAGCTGTTTGGTCTCCACCATCTCCTGAGGGAAATATTTCTCTCTGTGGTATCACGACCAAAATAACGGTACGGCTTTAATTAGATCATACACTTGGATGTTGTGAACAAACACACATGACGGGTAACTGTTATTTCCCCTGCCTCCTCTGGAGAAAGACTCTGGGTTTTTGTTTTTCACATGTTAGCTGGCTGGTTGAACACGTAACTGTAACATCAGTATCCTGTTGCTGTGGGACAGATCGGTAGGGATGACGAAACAAGCACAGACAGAGTGCACTAAAGTCAAAGTATTTATGGGGAAAAAATCCTTTTTAGTTCTGTAATTATTTCAGATTTTTTTTTTTGCCAAATTATATTTACTCCCAGTCTGGTAACAAATGCTGCAGCCAGAGGACTGGGAACAAGTGTTGCTTATAACCTGTCTTCCCTGTTAAACCACAGAAATGTATGATGATGTTTTTAAATTTATCTGTTACATTTTAGAGTTATATATTTCATGTCTGACAAATTTGATACTTTATTATCTTCATATGTCGTGTATCCCCCACATCACAATTTTGTCACAGGAATCACAAAAAAAACTTTTTTTTTTTTTTTTAATTATCATATTAATGTTATATGTGAACTACAGAAGATTATCAGTGCCATAGATAAGGCAAAAAATAAGAAGAGGAAGAATTATTTTTTCTAATTTTGCATTACAAGAATAAATTTATAAAGCTGAAATGTTGAGAATAAAATCGAACTTCCAGTGTCAGTGCCAGCCAAAAGTAAAAATGAATCAGGAGGAGAACAATTAAACTGCCAGCTGAGTGCAGATGGCTGCCTCTACAAAAAATGCCTTATCGAAATTGCACTTCAGATGTGTTCGTTCAGAAAGAGAAACCGCACAAACCTTGGAGAGATGGCTACATTTGTGCAAACTACACGTGTGCAATATAGAGAGGACATGTTGTACCACAAGACACAATCTGATCAGACCAGATCTGACCTAAGGAGCTGACTTTATTCTTGACATTTCATCTTTATTCTTGAGTCAGTGTTTCAACTTTACTCTTAACATTTGGACTTTATTCTTGAAATGCAAAAGCATAAATCTTCCACTGATTTATTTTTTCTTACGCCTGGCACTGACACTAAAAGTCTGACTTTATTCTTGACATTTCGACTCTCAGTCAGACGCTCACACATGCCTCTCTGTCAGCTCTGCCAAATTGATGCTAAATTTAGGCTCTTATGTCTGTTTTTGCAGGTGCTGGTGGTGCTTTTTGTGGTTGGATTTGGACGGTGGTGGCATGTGGCTGCAGGTCAACATCAGGAAGAGGAAATCAACTCTACAGTCTGTAAACTTTCCTTTGGCTGACTTCCAGTTAGCTAGCCAGGTTGATGTTTTCAATTATTAACATCAGTAAACATCTAGGAAAAGATGGAGAGGAATGGACACAAGCTGAACTAGCTTCTTGCTAGCCACTGAACAGGCGTTGGAAATAAACTGGGCTTCCTTCGTGTTGCATCAGTTTCCAACAGGAACTGAATATCGTTTAATTCACCGGAACTTGGCTAAAAGCCCGGACAGCGCCACTCAACCCAGTGATTCTTTTGCTATGCTGTGATCAGACAGAGCAGAGGACTGTGGTGAGAGCAGGAGAGGAGGTGTGTGTTTTACGGTGAATATGGACTGGTGTGTCGGCTGGTCCTGCTGTGGAAATCTGCACTGCTGTGTTCAGGAACAGCGACCGTGCGGATCGTCTTGTTTTTTGTTTGTTTTTTTGAAGTATTTTATTTTGGTTTTTCAGATCGTCATGTTGAGGTGGGGATGTGTGGACATATAGTCATTCCATAACCACAAACCATGGGTTATCTGAACCATCCGGAAACAAGGCCAATTATGAAGCAGCAGCCAACATCGTCAGAAGACGCAAAAAATCACAGTGCACAAGTTAAAGCAGCTGATGGGATCGCATTTCACAGAAGTTGTACTTTGTATAATTTCCATGTGATGACTAAATGATAATTGGTTGATATTGTCAAATGCAAAAAAATAAAACAAATTTTCCTCCTCTTGTTTTTCCCTCTCATGTTAAGCCCTTATATTCTTCCATAATAAACACTGGTATCTTCAAGTGTTAAACACATTTTAATGGAGTTTTTAAAAATAATTTTTCCACTTACTCCACTGCTTTTATCAGGCACAACTCTGGCGTCAATTTCCCACAGTGATCTTCCATCTGAAGAGATAAAACACTTGTGTCATTCAGGCAGCAGGACGTTTAATAAAATCACATGTAAACATATTTAATGTGCAGTGAATGGAAGTGAACTGATCTCACCAGGCCCTTTCTCCATGAAAACAACCCTGGACTGTGAGTTGATGTTGGATCCGGTGACGAGCAGCTCCTCTCCTCCATCCACAGAACAGCTGGCTGGACTGAAGCTCTCCACCTGAGGAAGCTCCTGGCCCGAGCGCTGGGCTAAAAAACAACACAGTTTTTGTTTTGGTATCTAAATGCATCTGTGGTTTCTCCGTTACATGACAGCAGAAGCATATTCTCTGAGACAGAAGAAACGTTAACTCAGCTGTAAAAAAAAAAAAAAAAAAAAAAAAAAAAACCTCACTGATTATGATCTGTGCTTGTCAAAAGTTTGCACAAGCATGAAGCAAAACCTCACATCCCCTGAATTTCCTCCTCTGCTTATTCGATTAGAATCTGGTTTCAAATTAAAAAAGAAAACTTTCTGTCTCTTGCTCTTTGTTAAATGTAATATTATTATTACAGGTAACTCACAACACTCTACAGGATTAGAAGTCGTCTGCAGCCACATCATCCGACCGTCCGGCTGAGGGACGGCAACCCTGAACACAACTCGCACCCTTGTGTTCTTCCTCCCGATATCCATCTCTCCTTTCTTCAGCTCGATGTCAGCGTTTCGCAGCTTCAGAATGCCGGCACAGTCAATGCTGTGGGGAAAAAAAAGACATCATGCATTATCTACTACTTTCAAGGTGTCATATAGAGTGTTAACCACCAGCAGGGTTGCAGAGGAAGGTTTATATGAGTGAGCCCATCTTTTGTTTGTATCTCGTACTGCACTGACATGTGTACAAGGATACAGAGGTGACTCACATTCCTGCTGACTGCAAAGGGCGATAATGCAAATGTATGGTGCAAGCGATGAAACAAAACAAACAGGAAAAACAAGCTGCACGGAAGAACCGCAGAACCGGCGGAGATAAGCAGTCTCACTGTGGCTGGAATAATCTCATCAGTTGCCAGCTTGGCCTGCATGTTAAAACGTCCAGTTTTTTGGTAGATGGCTTCAACCGTAGACCGTAAAAAATAATGGACATAGTTACCATGACAACAACTATCGGTTTGTTAAATCCCATTCTGAAGACTTAAGTCCGGCATTTTGATCATAGCCATGTTGGTTTTTTGGAGCCAGAAGTGACCATATTTGGGTGAGAGGCTGGAGTTGTGGAGGAGCGAGACAGCCTGTCATTCAAAGTGGCCCGCCCTTAATTGTGCGTGACTTTAATTCTTCATAAAATGTAAACAGGTGAGTTCCCCCGTACATTTGTCACGAAGAGGGAAATTAGCTGTAGAAACTGTTTTTGTACCAGCATGTAAACTTGTTAATTTTTGCTGTAATGTTGGGCATTTTAACATGGGGGTCTATGCGGGCTGACTGGATTCTGGAGCCGGCCTCAAGTGGCTGCTCAAAGAACTGCAGTTTTTGGAACGTCTGTGTTGGCATCACTTTTCAGCCCAAGGGGGTTGCCACTTTGCTGCAACTAAGGTTTATTTTCATTGTCAATTAGTCTCCCCGATATTTTGTCATTTTTTTGTCATTAAAATGTCAGGAAATAGTGAAAAATGCTGTAAAATCTCCCAGAACCTAAGGTGACGTCTTAAAATTGATTTTCACTAAATTTCTACTTCCAGAGAGTTTATCCGCTGCTTGGAAAATCCCATCTTTGGGGTACATATTGGCTTAGTGGGTAGAGTAGTAAATTATTTTAAAAAAAAGATGTTATGAAAGATGTTCCAAATTACTTTGACATTTTACAAAGTAACATCAGAAAAAAAGATTAGTAAGAAACCCCATAACTTTGCATTTTTGAAACTTTTAGAAGATTGATTTAAGACATTTTAATACCAATTAAAGCTTTTCGTTAGATTAATGAGCTCAATGAATTTTTGAGTCTTTTTAAGGATAAGCGTGAACTCTGCAGAAACTAAATATAAAAATACTACCACTACTATGTATTGTTAGTTCTAATACCAACATTACTAATGCTACCACTAATGGACTACTATCAGATTCTGATTCTATTAGTACTACTGCTACTACTGCTGGTACTTCTACCACAAAAACCTTATTGAGATTACAACTACAGCTGCTGTTGCTGCTGCTGCTGCTGCTGCCACTACTACCCTACAATTACAACTTATGTCATTTAGCATTAGCCCTTTAACCTTCACGGCTGCTTCTCAGGGTTTATCTTAATTCCTTAGCAAAGTGGAATGACAACAATCTAAAATATAAATAAATTTAATCTGAAAACTATTCAGTCAGCCAGGAAATATTATTGAGATAGAAAAAAAAAAGATGAAAAAAGATGTCTGTGGTAGTATTTATGATGAAAACCAGATTGGGCCAAGAATCAAGACTTGTGGTACCCCACAACTGAATATTATCAATAAAATCAACAGCTTCCTGCCCATTATCAAAGTCCCTTTCAGGCATGTTAAAGCGTGTGAAGCAGCTCTGAAGGCTCAAGGCAACAAACATGAGTAAAGACAGCAGTAGCATTTAAATTAAAAGTTCAAGATTATGTGGACCCTTTCTTTTAAGAATCAGTAATTCTTAAAAACTTTTCCACAAGTATTAGTTTTTAATCTCCTCCAACAACAGTGTTAAAACTTAATACTGCTACTGTTACTAAAACCATTATTTGAGTTGGAGAACACTGGCAGAAACAGACATCAGAGATTTCAATGCCTTAAAAGTCAACTCTGACACTAAATCCAGTTCTTATGCTTTTCCCCGTTACCTGGCAGACATGCTGTTTTCTGGAAGAAGAGGGATCTCCAGGACTTTTGTGCCACCAATAATTTTCTCCTGGCAGGTGGTGGTAACTGTCTTCCCCGTCACTCGATGGACCTGGTAGAAGGAATGAGGGCGAAGGTAGCGGTCGTCCGCGGTGCCGATGAACAGCTGCAGGCTGAGCGGCTGATCGCTGTATCCAATCAACTGAAGACAAAAATACAACGATACACATTTGATCAACAGCTCCTAAACTACTCAACGGTCATGTCACTTAGACTTGTTAAGACCTAAGGATGGAGTATGTTCATATTCTGTCCACATGTGTAAAAAGTTACAGAAAGAGTGACACAATTCAAATGTCAGATGCCCAATTCTGACTGAACTCAGAGTGAAGTGGATGCAAGTTTGGCAGCATATTCTGGCCTGATTCGTGAATCAATATCATTGTCATGTCTGTGCTAAGTATGGAGCTAGAGCTAGAATGTGGGTAGCATGTCTGAACGTTAAAACTGGAAGCAGAACACAGAAATGTAAAAACAAATGTTAGTTGTTTCACAGGGAGTGATTTGCTGGATCTATTTAACTGTTTTTGTATGAATTCAACAAATCAGATTTAAAGTGTTAATTCATGAGCTTGACAGGTGTTAGGTGTTTTTATTTTTACAAACTAGCTGTGTCCCCTGTTTCCAATCTTTATGCAAGGCTAAGCTAACCACATCCTGACGACAGCTTCATACTGACCACACACATGTAATTAATCTTTACAAGCAAGAAAGAAAATAAGCTATTTCCTAATATGTCTCACTGTACTTTTAAATAGTCCATGCTGTTTAGCCTCATGTGATGCTATAATTACAAGGTAGAACTTTTATTTTTGACACCACTGTTGATTTGTGCTTTTGCCTCTGACTAGTTTCATGATGACGCAATAACTACAAATAAAAAAGACGACTTATTGTCTCAGGGTGGTCTGCATCCTTAATAGGCAAAGATTTATTTACATCAAGAAATGTAAAGAATATGTATTTGCGTTTGCTATTTAAAAAGCTCCCCAGCTAATTTATAAGACCAATAAATCCATCCATTTATTTTCATCTGCTTATCTGGGGCCATGGGGGCAGCAGGCCAAGCAAAGCACCCCTCTCCTCAGCAACGCTTTCCAGCTCCTCCTGGGGGACCCTGAGGCGTTCCTAGGCCAGATGAGATGTGTAATCTCTCCAGCTTGTTCTGAGTCTGCCCCGGGGC
The DNA here is from genome assembly GCF_006386435.1 of Epinephelus moara. NCBI lineage: Eukaryota > Metazoa > Chordata > Actinopteri > Perciformes > Serranidae > Epinephelus > Epinephelus moara. The sequence continues at coordinate 40,772,532 of NC_065525.1, read as the reverse complement.
CTCCTACCAGTGGGACGTGTCCAGAACACCTGGGAGGCACCCAGGAGGATCCTTATTAGATGCCCAAACCACCTCAACTGACCCCTTTGGATGCAAAGAAGCAGCAGCTCTACTCTGAGCTCCCTCTGGATGTCTGTGCTCCTCACCCTATCACCCTATCAGGCTGAGCCCAGCCACCGCACGGAGGAAACTCATTTCAGCCGCTTGTATCCGCAATCTCATTCTTTCAGTCACTACCCAGAGCTCATGACCACAGGTGAGAGTTGGGACGTAGATGGACCAGTAAATCGAAAGATTCGCCTTCCAGCTCAGCTCCCTCTTCACCCAGACGGTCCAGCGCAGCATATAGATGCAGACACCGCACCAAACCGCAGATCCATCTCACACTCCATTTTACCCTCACTCGTGAACAAGACCCTGAGATACTTGAACTCCTTCACTTGAGGCAGTAACTCTCTCCCAACCCAGAGGGACAATCCAACGTTTTTCTGCAGAGAACCATGGCCTCAGACTTGGAAGTGCAAATGGCTGAGACCAAGAAATATTGTTGTATAATAAATAATAAGAACCAAATAAAAGTAAATAAATGAAATAAAAATTAAAAATAAACTAAAGTAGCTTTTGAAAGTTTTTAAAATTGAAAAGTAAATAAATTAAACATACAAAAATAAATAATAAAAGACACAAAACAAAGAAATAAATATAAAAATGTGTGAAAAATTGATTCTTACAGTAGGATTTTTTTTTTTTTTTAATCACTGTGTAAAATAAGGTTTGATCCTCACCCTGCAGGCACCAGCATGATTTTCTGTTTCCTGTGTGACCCAGCAGCTCTTACTGTGAGTTTTTACACATGTTGCAGCAGGAAGCTCATCTGGCTTCGGCAGCAGCCTGAGAATGTGACACCCAGAATAGCCCTGCTGGTGTCCGTTACATACGAGGCCTTGATGGAGATTTACTTGCTTCGGCCTGCCTGCCAGGATCCACCAGCAAAACACAACCTCAGCTGCTCTCTGATACACCACTGGTGGATCAGTAAATGGTTGTCTAAACCCAAAAACACACTCAGTTCACAGTAATATAAAACAGAGGAAAGTAGAAAACCCTCCCATTGCAGGAGCTGAGACCAGAGACTGTTTGGCAGATTTTCTTGATGATTAACTTAAAACGAGCAATTGATACCAGCCGTAGAGATGTCTGCCTTCTCTCCAGTATAATGAAACTTCATGGCACTGGGCATTAAAAAAACTCAGCAGCAATGTCTCTTTCCAGAAGGCATGACCCAGTTACTCAACATAATCCACAGACGTTAATGGGAGCTGTTTCATGTAGGAGCTATTTTCTTTGCACCAAACTACACCCACAAACCGTATCACCGCACAGAAGGAAGCGTGCATCTACTCATGGATGTGTCTTGCAAACATAAATGACGTCCTTCTTGGCTAACCTGTAACGTTAGCTAGCTCAGTGGTGCTAGGTGAGCTAGCAGGAGATGCACGCTTCCTTTTACGTCTTGATACAGTTGGCCGTGTAGTTTGGTAGAAAGAAAATTGTTTCTACATCAAACTGCTCACAACAAGGTCTGTGGATTATCTGGAGTCACTGGGTCATGATTTCTGCAAAGAGACATTGCTGTTGAGTTTTTCAAATGTATTTTCTGGCTCTTTGAGCACCACAAGCTGAGTGTCATCTAGTTCTGTTATACTGGAGAGAAGGCAGATATCTCTACAGCCGATATCTCCAATACTAACAAAGCTATCTAGACTGATAAACAGCCCTACACAGTAAGACAAAAAAAAATTTGTTGTTTTTTTATTATTTTGGGGTGAACTGTCCCTTTAAGGTTTGGTTAAGGGATTGCTTATTCTTTGTGTAAGCATTCAATATCTTGAAATGTGACCTTTAATGGTCCTGCTGCCATGAATGCCTCCATCAGAACATTTCTTGACATCATGTCTTGCACTTTAATGTTTGCGTTTATGTCACAAGTCACGTGTTTCCCAAATAAATGACCTGTGAGTTTACCATCATTTTCCCAGGAAGCTCCGTTGATATTTAAACCTCTCCCTCAGAGACCTGACCACAGAAGTCAGAATTAAATGGAATTTATTTGTAAGTTACATAAGCAACTTTTTGCAGGATCAAAACATCCTTTTAAATCATGCACAAATTAAGTGTGAAGAAGAAATAAGGACTTACCTTGATGACAGGATGTCCTGTGGTAGCTGCCTTAATGGACCCTCTGCTGCCCTCCGTCTCGTAATGCGCCCTGTGGTAGGACCTGGGCTGGACCTCCACTTTTAGCTCACACTGGTCAAACTGGTTAGGCAGAGGCCAGTCCAGAGGAGGGGGCGACGAGGTCCTGAAGGCAGAGACAACAGACACACACTGATCAATCACTGCATGACACCAGAGCTTACACTATCCCTCTAAGTGGTGGCTCTCTGAAGGAAGTTCAAGGGATCCCAAAAAAAGCTTCTATTTACTAAAGTTTGAGGATTGAAATAGGAAATGAGACATTATCCGAGTCAGAGGAAGGTGAAAGCAAGCCACTGTGGGAAATATGCTGGACTTTGATGAGAACATCAATCTAATGTCTGTACAGTAAAAGCCTGTTAGCTTAACATAAAGAGCCCGACTTTGTCCAAAGATCAAACATGCAGCTACCAATACCTGTAAAACTCACTAATTAACACGGCAGATCATTTGCCGGACTTTTTCTTGATTGGAAGCAGTTGCCAGGCAACAAGTGCAGCTAAGAAATAGTCATCACATAACTGAAGTAAAAATATAAATTGTCGTTTCACTTCTGTTTTTGTACGAATTAAGCAAACAAGATAAAATCTGTTATTCAGTGAGGTTTAGAAGTACTGGTAGGGGGATTTTGTTACCTGTGACTTTGGACTGTGGGTTGGGCAAGTGTTTCTATTTTCATGTCCTATAATCGTGGTTTCTCACTATTACTGACAAGCAGTTGACTCGCCAAGGCGTGGCAGGAATAGGAGGGGGTGGAGGGAGTTACATTGAAGTTAAAATTATGTGTGTAACGTTGAAAAAAAGAGTGTGAACATTTGATTGAAAATATCTAAACATTAAAGCAATCTATTCACTAGCAATATCTACTATATTAAAACAATGGCTCCCTTTTAAATGCCTGTGTTTCTGTGCTTGGTGCAACAATATCACAGCACCATGTTCTGTTTAACATCATCTTAATTTTAATATCACAATCCATAGCGTTAAATACTCTTATGGACGCAGAACAAAATTTGGTGCGCAGGCAATCGGAAAAAAGAGTGTCAGATCCATGGAAACGAGATGAAAAAATGGTTTGTAATTGAGTAATTAAATTTTACCCGTCACTCGTGTTTTTTAACGGAGCTCAGCGGGACGACATGCTGCTCCACCAGAAACATCTCTAAATACACAGTAGGGCGCAGACTGTTTTGAAAACATCTTAGTGATAGTAAATTAGTTAAAAAATCATCTAAATATCGACGTAAGAAAAAGTATTTGCCAATCATCCCTTCAATCACAGATATACGATCCTATCACCAATCAGCACAAGCCCACTTCGGACAGGGCCAGGCTAGCTGTTTCCCCGTTTCCGGTCTTTGTGCTAAGCTAAGTTAACCAACTGCTGGCTGTAGCCCAACTCTTAACCAGTGGATATGAGAGTGGTGTCAACCTCATTATCTGACTCATTTAAGCATTTACTTCATTAAAAACAAGATAAAAGTACACAAAGGAATGCTGCCTAATGTTCAGAGAACTAGCACGTTTAAAAGTAGCAACACCTGTATTATCATAGTGCCCACCTGAACAGAGGAGGGTTCCCAGGTTTGGGTTTGTTCCAGCTGAAGTGGGAGGGCACCTGAAGGAAGAGATCAGCCAGGCCGTCCTGTTCACGTCCCTCCTCCCCAGGAGAATCCAAAAATTGCTCCAACCCGGGGTCTCCTTGACCGGCCAGGAGGCCAAGCTGGGTCCCCGACGTCCTCCTGGTCTTGGAGGGGACGTCCAGCTCCTGGTATCCAGACATCAGGAGGGGCCCCAGGGCAGTGGCGGGGCTTCCCACCCAGGTTTCATCTGTCACGCTGCCTCGTGGAGAGGCGCCTGGCGTGGGGCTGGGGGAGTGGTGAGGGGAGGGCGAGCGGGCGCGGGGGTCAGCGCTGGAGTAGCGTCTCTTCCCGCACGGGGACGTCGGTCTGGATGACGGCCTGAGAAAGAAGTGTGGTCGGGATTTGAAGGATTTTACAAGAGTCAGGGTTGAATCAAGATTCATACATTTGACCCCCCCCCCCCCCCCCCCCCACAAAAGAAACTAGGTTTCTTGTCTTAAATTTAAAAAAGCTGTTTGTTTGTCTAAACTAATGACAAATTTAAAAAAAACTCTCTCTGCTGGATAGACTTCCTTACTGACGAGAGGGAATAACTGTCTCATGATATTACTCTTTAAAGCTCTGCTGTCGTATCTTTATCACATTTCAAAAATATAACAACAAAAACATCGCCCAATAACTATTCAGATGTTTCATATGTACACACCAAGCATGGTAGAAGTGGTTTTGAGGCTGCAGTGCCCTCAAACTAGATTCATTTAATCAGATTTTAAAGCTTTTTGTTGGCTGTCTGGCTTTGTGTGTGTTGTTTTTGTATGCTGGGTGCATATGGGCGTAGGTTCAAACACAATGATGTCAGTGGGTAGCCTGAGAGGCAAAACCCAGGGAGAAAAAGGTCCATAGGGTCTTGAAAAACAAATCTTGATCCCAATGAGACTCCCTAAATAAATAAATAATGTTACTAATGAGACATCTGTGAACCCTGATGACATGTACCTGGAGGTGGGCCGGCGGTTCAGCCAGTTGTCCTCTGTGACACTGGTGCGAGGGGAGGGGCAGGGTGACTGGCGGGGTGACTGGCGGGGTGACTGGCGAGGTGACTGATGGGGAGACAGCGCTGGACTAAAGGCTGAGGGATGTTGGTATTGTTGTTGCCATAGCTCCACGCCAAAGGCCCCTCCCCCACAGCCTGGGGACCCCAGAGGTGACCCCTGAGGGGACCCCAGGGCGAGGCGGGCAGCATCGCGAAGCTCCCCGTCTACATCGTCGTAGATGTGGGAGAAGGATTCGCAGGAGGAGAGGTCAGATATCCAGCTCCTGGAGGACAGGCTGCTGCAGGGGCTTGGGCAGAGCGCTGGGTCCCGGTAGCAGGGGTCCAGAGGCAGGTAGAGTTGGCCTCTGGACCAGGACGGCTCAGGGTAACCCCCCTCTGCCCCGCCCACCGCCAAAGCTTCCTGGCTACTGCCCAGCTCCACATGATTGTTCGGAGCAATGGAGGTGATCTGGATACTCGGGCAGTCAAAGGTTCTGGGGTTCCCCTGGGCCTGGTACTGGTGCCCCTGGGGTTGGTAGTCAACATGCTGATAGGGGAAACATGCAGGATGACTTTGCAGCTCCTGGTTGATGAGCTGCTCAGCCAGAGCCTGAGTGGAGGTGGGAGGCGTCCTCACATTGAGATCTGGACCTGAGAGATGGAAGAGATGACCCAACATGTAAATCAGACGTTATCATTTGCATTGCAAACACGGCTGTTTTTTACTGCCATGTCACAGCGGCCTCAGTTCTGCATCTGACATTTAATACTTATCCATCATGTGGATACAACCAGCAGGGTCATAAACTGTTGAATCAACATTGCAGGGTTTCCCACAGTGTTTCATAGCCAAGCTGCTTGAAATAACCACATCCTCTGCTGACATCTGAAAACTTCAGGCACTAATTCACACAGCAAATTCAAGATATCTAATGTGTGGCTATTGTTTAGTTTAGACTATCTGCACATACATGTATAGAAAATACAGGAAAAAGAAATTAAAAGTTAAAACACTGTGCAGGAGAGGATAGAAGACAAAAATGGCTTACAATTTTTTTTGATGTGCAATTTACAACAACAAACATGAACAAATTACAAATCAATGAATAAACTGTTGAGAATCTTTGCAAGTTAGAGTCCTTCTCAGGTGCTTTTTGAATAATGATAATGTAGATGATGATTGTAGAGATGGAAGAAGGTTGTTCCAAAGAGATGGTCCTCTGTATTTCAGTGAATATTGATTAAGAGAAGTCAGACAATATGGAAAATAAAGATCGTCAGAATGTCTTGTGGAGTATGAGTGAATGTTTGAGGAAGACTTAAAAAAGTTCTGGAAAACGCTCAGCAAATCATGAGTGAGATGTACATATTTATACATGAATACACAAGTCTGGTTTATGTTCACATTAAAAATTGATATAAGCTGATATTTTTTAGAGAGAGAAAAAGATGAAATCTCAAAAACTTCTCTTGAATTAGAAACATTTTACTGAAATAAGTGGGACATGTGGCGGCCCAAGCAGTATTACACTACATAATATGAAGGTAATTAAGCTATGGTAAAAAGTCAGAATACAGGAATGATGGACCAGTGAACAAACTCTACTTAAGATACCAAATGACTTCATAGTCTTTCACAGACAAGTTAAATATGGCCAACGTCTGTTGCATCAGTTTCTGCCTTCTGATCTGTCTCTCTATAATTTGGTTCTTTGGTATAAAACTTGTAGACAGGTAGAAAATTAAACAATGACTTGAAAAAAGGTCTTGGTGCTTTTCTTTGTTTCCCATCACTGTTAGTGAATTAATTCGGGTTTTTAAATAAATATAAGCCATTTTAAGGCACCACATCGGGCTCTGGTAACTTGTGATGCCAAACATTTGGCGGATGGGAAGAGCTCAGGGATCCAACCACCAACCTTGTGATTAATGGCCGACCCACTTTACCAACTCAAATATGGAGCATGGACTAGTAGGTGGAGAGGTGCCAGTCAGCCTTATATCACTGTGCATTAAATATCTTTAAACTTGGACTGTTAATAATGGCAAAAATATTTAGTTGTAGCTTGATTGATAATGATAATGTTAGCTGCAGACTCCTTCCCATGTTTATTCTCTTAACTCCACCTGTTATCGACGTAATTTAAAACTGTAGTGGTCTGCACTTATACTGTGAGCTGTATGGTGACACCATGGCTGAAGCCAATAGTTCAGGCGCTGGACTTACTATGTTCAACACTTCAGTAAATTTATTCACACAGCTGCACACACTCCTCACCACAACCCTACTATTAATACCACTCTTTCTCGCACTAACAAACACATCTCAGGCTACATGCAAAGAAGGCATCAAAGTGGCAACTGTGATCTGTTTCAACAGACAGCTCCACTTCTCTGCAAATAACCCTCAGGGTGCCGGGGAGAGATAACTGTGACGTGATGCAACAACAGGGGCAGAAAGAGAGAGGGGGGGTACGATGCCCGCAGCCAGGTGGGTGCCAGGGAGCAGTTAGAAAACCAGGAAGTAAAACCTGCTGACAGACAGGCGGGGCAGCACAATGTCTGTCTGTACAGAGCCTGAAACACAACCACCAACTGATCCAACCATCCATCATCCACCCATCATCCATCCAGTCATCCATCCATTCATCAAGGGTGGTAATCATCAGAGGATCCACGATACGATATTATCACGATACTTGAGTCACTATACAATATAACTGCGATTTTAAATATGTTGCGATGTGCTGAGTATTGTGATAAAATATATTGTGATATATTGCAATTTAATTACCTTTTCTTTTCAAATTGTAAATTCTGTCCCCAAAGGAAAACGTTGTCAAAATCTGTTGAATTTAATAAGAAAAAGTTTTCAGTCTGTTCATCTCACTTCAGCCATTTTTTGCAGCAGCAGTAAAATGTAGGTTGTGGACTGAAAAAAACCAATCGATTAATGAATTCGTGTTTGTAATTTTAATAATTAACATATTAAAAAAAAAAGATATTTGGCACTGTGTGACAATACGATATTGCCACACAAAAATATCGTGATACTATGCTGTATCTACCATCCATCAATCCTCCAATTAATCCATCCATCAATCAATCTACCAATTGTTTTTTTTTCTTCATAACTTCATAACAAGGGTCTTTATTTCATCACCTACAGATTCCCTCAGTATTTCTTCAGCTGCAGCAGTCCATCTTTTTCATTTTCTGGTTGATGTCACAGGATTTGGGAGGGATTTTAGGCAGAGCTGCAATGATTAGTCGATTATTCGATTTGTTGATCAATAGAAAATTAACTGGCAACTATTTTGATCATCAAATAAAAGTTTTTTTTTTTAGCAAAAAAGCCAAACATTTGCTGCTTTGATGCTTCTTAGTGTGTTCAGTTTATAATAAATGATAATAAACTGAACAGCTTTGGATTTTTGGACTGTTGGTCAGATAAAACAAACTATTTAAAAACGTCACCTTTGGGCTCTGGGAAATTGCTTCACTGTTTAATTGCAATTTATCAGCAAACCCATATATCAGAACATTAATGGGCAGATAAAGTGATAATGAAAGTAATCACTGGTTGCACCCCAAATTGACACCTCCATTAAACAGCCAAAATATTCATCTTACCTCTGCTTCATGTGGACAAAACCGGCACAAAGAAAGCCTAAAATCAGTGTTTTCTGTCTGTGTCCTTCATCCATGGCTAAAACAAACCTTATTTTCATTACTGTTTAATCTAATTATTACTATCAGGATTAATTATTCATTATTTTTTTGGCTATATAATGTCAGAAAATGTTGATAAATGGCCGTCAAGTTCAGACATAAAGAGAGGTTCTTCATCACCACACTGACACTAAACTCAGCAGTTTATCAAACAGGGTAAAATACTGTTAACCACCACAAACTAAAAAGACAGTTGCACGATGCTTCAAACACACTTCTTAGTGCTGATACAGATTCAATTAGTTCAATGTTATTAAGACTTTATCAATAGAGTGCCGCAGGGATGACGTTTTCCTTTGGATTTCAGATTACTGCATACAGTAATCTCTGAGGCAAACAAAGTTTATGATACATGTTTTGTTCAGCAAAATAATCTTCACAAATAAACACCACTTTATTTTTGTAGCGTTAATACAATCACCAGAACTGAAAAGCTAACATTAGGTTATAAACAAACACACCACAACAAGCCTGTAAGCCACGTTCAGCATGATGACGTTCTGTAGTCTCATTTAGCCTCTTGTTGGCAACCATCTTTTTTAAGACACGTAAAGGCTTCAAAATTCACAAGAGGGGTATTTACTGATGTATTTTATGTCGTAGAAAAAAAGGTGAAAAGGGAACTGGTGGTGCTAAAATGCTAACTCATGTCTGGGTTGTAGGGTTGTAGATGCTTTGGAGCACAACCAACAGATTTCATGTCATTCAGCCCCTCAGAGCAACATGTTTACAGACAGATCAAGTTCAGCAATATACTGGCGTCCTAGCCCATGTATGGCTTTAAAAACAAATAAAAGAATCTTAAAATCAATCCTGTATTTAATAGGTAGCCAGTGCAGGGATGCTAGCACTGGTGTAATGCTGTCTCTTTGTCTGCTACCAGTGAGAAGTCTCGCTGCAGCGTTCTGCACCAGCTGCAGGCGAGACAAAGATGACTGGCCGACACCCCGGTACAGAAAGTTGCAATAGTCAACCCTTGAGGAAATGACAGTTTTCATGTCATTGTAAGAGATGATGGATTGTGTTTTGCAATGTTTCGTAGTTGGAAATAACAGCCTTTCAGCACAGAGTTGATTTGTTTGTCAAATTTGAGAGCAGAGTCAAAAATGAGACCAAGATTCCTGGCATGGGTATAAACGTATGACGTGAGTGGTCCTCAGTGGTTGACCATGCTGTCTGTGGTGTTGGGGGGACCAAAACAATAACTCCTGTTTTGTTATCGTATTTATTCATATTCATCACGTAAGTCTTTTCAAATGCTGAAAAGACGCTGATTCCAACTACAGCAGCAAAGAAAAGCAGCTATTTTCTCCTGAATAAAGAAGCTGAAAGTCAGGATTTTTTGCCATTTTTAGCCATTGGTGGTCGATCTCAACATCTCAACAACTATTAGGCTACTGATCGAAATCAAATTTAGTTCAGACATTCATGTTCCCCTCAAGATGAACTGTAATAACTTTTGTGATCTGCTGACTTTTCATCTAGCCTCATCATCAGGTCAATATTTTAATGTATCCAATACTTACTCTTGTTGTTTGTTGCTGATAAATAACCTGAATGATTAATCGATTATTGACCAACAAATTGATTTATCGACAAATCATTTCCAACTTCTCAGATGGGAATTTGTAAGTTTGGGTCTGACAGCTGGAGAAAAATAGCACATTTGGAGATGTCACCCTGGGCGATGGGAGACTGTGAACTTATCACTATTCTCTGACATTTGTATATTAAATTATTTGTCAATCAACTGGAAACATAATCTGCAAAAAATAAATTATCATTAGCAGCAGCCCTGTCCCTATTCTGTAAATGATATTCCTCTATTTCTCTTGTATGTGTAAAATACAAATTACTCAAGAACGTGCCATTAAAAGACTTAAAACTACCCATAGTGAGTATTAATAATAAGTTATTCTTCATATCATTGTATCACAATATATAATTGCCTAAAACATAAAAGCTTAAATCCTAAATGTGACTGCCTTTGTGAGTTCAGACAGCATATGATTAGCTGATCCCACATAATAACAGCAAATTGTCCACCAGCCTTCTGATCAATACATTAAACTACAGCAGACTGATCAATAATACTGATCAATACACTGCAAAGAGTCTCTGTAGCTTTCAGTGGATTCAAACGAGGCAGATTTCTGCACCTTCTGGTCTACATTTAAAAAGTCGCCTAAATTTAACAGCAGACAGCTGGATGTGTCACATCCACTAAAGTCTAACAACACAACTTCCTGTTACAACTTTCAAAGTAAAATCCTGTGTGTCCAACAATAACATGCTACAGGGATCAATGTGGAGCAAAAAGTGAGTGTGTTATTTAACAGATTTTATGGAAATAATGCAGCACGGAGCTGAAACTATGAGCTGATTCATCAAATTGTCAGTCAGAAGAAAATTAATCACATTAATTACAGTCCTAATTCGGCACACAGACACAGATAAAAAAAATACACCTGATATATAAACTAAATATTCATAGTTTATGAAACTACAACAGTTTGATGCCATTAATTAGGAATTTTAAATATAACTGGTCATTTCTAACTATAGAAGAAGAAAAAATAAAAGAAGCCAGCACTCACCAGAAACACAGACGTTTCGACAGAAAGTCTTCTTCAGTGTGGACACACTGAAGAAGACTTTCTGTCGAAACGTCTGTGTTTCTGGTAACGCCACCCAAGTTGGTTTAGAAACGTCTGTGTTTCTGGTAACGCCACCCAAGTTGGTTTATTAAATTTACCAAAAAGACATTTGTGAGTGCTGGCTTCTTTTCTTTTTTCTTTTTTCTGCTGCTTTTGGCCGTGCACCTGTTGAGTGGATTTATTTTGAAAGTGCTTGCTTCTTTCCTACGTTTTTTTAACTATAGAAGAAGGTAAACAATATCATCTTAGTGACTCACAAAATGTAAACGTTTGAACATTTTCTACATACTTACATTTGTGGATCGACACGACTTCCTGCCATTATAATAGCTTCTTTAATTCCTACTCTATGCCTCTATTTAAGTGTAAATGTGATGATGCACTGTCTCTGCCTCTGGCTGCTGGATCATCACTGCTACACTACTGTACAGTTAGCTGCACTATAAATGCACTCACATACCCATATATATATTTATACCACTGTGTATATCTAACCTGTAGTGTATTTATATTTATACCACTGTCTATACTGTATGCATCTGATCTGTAAACACTTATTAATAACATGCTTACAGCTGTTTATTCTGCACACATTCTCACTATTGTCATAACTGTACTGATCTGCACAATACATTTTGCCTACTTACTGTTTATATTTTCAATATTTATATACCCTTACTATTTATTCTATACATTACTATTTATTCTGTGTATTAATCGTCACGTTTTCTGTTTTCTGCCCCTCTGATTAGACGCTAAAGTGCATTTTGTTGTCTCAGTACAGGTTATAAGTTGAACGGAGGTACTTGTACTTTACTTGAGTATTTCCATTTCTTCCTACTTCATACACTAATTCCACTACATTTCAGACAGAAATACTGAGCTTTACACTGCACTACATTTATTGGACAGCTTTAGTTACTTTATAAATTAGGATTTTTCCAAACACATAACACATAGAAGTCATGAAATGTTACTCCCCAGCAGTTACAGCTGCAACGACTTACCATTAATCAATTGGTTGATTGACAGATAATTAATTGACAACCACTTTGAGGATTTAAGTCATTTTTCATGTAAAAGAAAAAGAAACACTTCACAGTTTTAATTTTGGCCTGTTGGTTGGACAAAAGAAACGCTGTAAATAAAGGTGTCATTTTGGACTCTGGGTCATTGTGACGTCCTTTCTCAAGACCAAACAATCGATCAAAGGACTGCAAATAACGTTTATTTTCATTGTTGACTATGTGGATTCTTTTCTCAATTAATGGGTTGGTTGTTTGATTTATGAAATGTCAGACAATGGTGAAAAATGTTGATCGGCATTTCCCAAAGCCCAAGACGACGGCCTCAAGTGTCTTGTTTTATGCACGACCCAGAGATGTTTAGTTTACGTTCACATAGCAGTAAAGAGACAAGAAAATACAAGAAGCTGGATTCAGAGAATTTTTACTTTTTTTTTTCTTAAAAAATTACCAAAACCAATTCATCAATTATCAAAACAAAACAAACCATTTGATGGAGTCATTTTAGGCTCAAGGATGTTGTAACAGACCTTTGTCACTATTTTTTTATGTTAGTAAAACCAAGTTTCTCGATTACTCAAGATAATAATCTACAGATTGATCAGTATCGAACACAATCATCAGTTGCAGCCCTGTAACAGTCAGAGGGCCTTATTAAGGCATCTAATACTTATACTTGCAAACTATTAAACATTATTTAACCTTTTTCGTGCTGGACTTTCATTGGCTGTGTTAATACTTTATTACTTTAATACTTTAACTTAACATTGCTTAATTATTTACGATGCTGGACGTTTATTTGTAACAGAGGTTTTTTTTAGTGTGGTATTAATATTTTAATGACGTAAATGATTTGAATACTTCCTCCACCACTGGTAGATCTAATCTGTTTCCTGCTGTTTACATGTCGAGTGTTTTATTTTGAAGGCCGCAGCGCTTAACTTCCGGTGTAACTGCCGCTAGTGCTCGTTAGCTTCATTCAATTGACAAATTGCTAACTAACGTCGCTAAAATGACACGTTACCTGCCGTTTGTCTGCCGTCCTCCTCAAAGATCAGTCTGAAGTCCAGCTCCTCGGCGCAGTTTACCGTGGACATTGAACCGGAGACACGCTGAATGTCCTCTTAAACCGCCGTTAAACCGACCTGTCTGTCTTTTAAAACTGACCTGTCTCACTCACTTCCATCCGACCGAAAGCAGAACTCCGTTTCAAACTGCGGCGCCAACAAACACGTCGACTAAAAGTTGTTAACCGACATCGACACGATCAGTAAAAACGCCTCTGCACTCTGTAGTAAAGACAGAAAAGTCCCATTATGGCGGAAACTTGTTGTGTTCGTGTTTCTGTTCGGCTGCAGCGAGTTTACTCTCCTCCAGGTTGATCCCTGCGCTGCGTTCATGGGCTCTCCGTAAACTACAGACTCACAGCGGAGTTTGGAAACTGTAGAAACCACCCAGGAACATAGTTTAGAAAAACTGCTGTTGTTTATGAATTACAAATCAGCAAAAAAACAGACACGGCGCATGTACTGTCACTTTACCTTAACATTCTTGTACATGTGTAATGAGCAGTGTTGGAGGGAGACTTAAGGGACTGTTCGTTACTTATTAGGGGGGAAGGGGGTGGTGCAAAAAAGAGGGAGGTATGGTAAAAATATATATGTAAGTTATTTATTTATTTATCATTTGTTTTGGCACAGAGGAGGGGCATACTAATTCAAATGGTTATATTTTTATGTATTTTACCACCAATGTTTATTTTAAAAATCGCCAAAATTACAATTTTATCATCATCAGAAAACTGTAAAAACACGAATTATTGTTAGATTTTCTAATTTTCAAATGCATCCGTCAGACAAAAAACACATACCAGGTCAGAGCTTAAAATAGTGATATTCTATCAAAACCACTTTATTCTTTGTCACATTTAATATTTGGCCAAAAATAAACCGTTTGCACAAACTAACCAGCATGAACGACAAGAGTGAAAATCCGCAGGGAGGGGGGTTTCAACTCCACAATTTCATCTTCAACTTTTAACTTTCAAACATCAAAGGTTACGTTCTAAAACTGGAATAACTGATTTATGGCAAGTTGTCAGAAGTCACACCCCAGCCACCTCCTCCTCTGATAAGTAAAGAACAGTCCCTAAGATTTTCATCGCCATCAACTGTTGCTGTTATTCTTGTGCGTATGATAAGAATGAAGAACTTGAAGTGTCAAACTTAAATTCCTAATATATGTTATAACCAAGCTTAATATTTTCAATTTCTCAATTCCTCTCCCAAATGTCGTATTTTTAAATTCTTAATAATTCAGGTTTTCATGATATGGGTAGTGAAACTGGTAGATTTATTTCTGTTTTTGTACTTATTCATTTATTGTTTTCTTGATGAGTTGTGTTTCAGTGTCACAGCATTGCAGTACAGCTTTGTTACCAGGTGTCTTCAATCCAATTTTATAAATATTAGGCCTTAAAAGTCATTTAATAGTCCCAAATTTAAATTTGTGCCATCTGAAATGCCACAAATATTTTATGTAATTTCATTTATGTAGCTTTGTCATAATGAGGCCAGCTCTTCTGCAACAAAGTCCACATTTCTGCAAACTTTCTGCTTTTTCCCCCTTTTTGGTCTATAATAGTGACAAAAACATTACTTTCCTCAGGCATTTAACTTTTTTTCCTTTTAGTTTTGAGTAAACTGATGGACAAATGACAAACGTCCACACAGGCAGAATTACAACACAGCTACCAATGACTGGAATATTGTAGTTCAGCATTTCTTTAAACCTCCCAATGACTACCGTCTTTGTACTGTATATTTGCATTTTCCTGTTGACAAAATGTAGATTAACCTACGCCACTCAAATAGCCATATTATTATTATTATTATTATTATAAAACATACCTCTGCACAGCACCACATATATATACACTTGGTCTATTTACCTCTATACTTCCCTCCAGTGCTTCAATAAAAAAAACAAGATTTGTTCAAAAATCTGCTTTCAATTTGGTTAAAAGAAACATTTTTAAAAGGTCTTTAAAAACGCATTGAATATAAGCATCTGATGCCTGTTAACAGCCTGTGTTGTTTTTCTGCGCGCTCAAATACATAACCATTATCAAATCTCCCAGTGTCCTTGAAAGCACCATTAGCCAGCTCGGTGATGACGTCAGTAGCTGGGTGTCTCCGTCTCTCAGGTTCAGTTCAGGACTTGAAGACTTTTTAATTGGAAGACTGATGGTGGAGGAAGGGTTGGGATCCTTTACTGGGGTAAAAGTACTCATACTACACTGTAGAAATACTCCGTTACAAGTAAAAGTACTGCATTAAAATGTTACTTCCATACAGGTATGTAACTATAATTAATAAAATGTAGTTAAAGTATTTAAAGTATAAAATGTCCACTGTGACTGTGACACTATTGTATATGACTTTATTAGATTACTACTACTACTACTACTACTACTACTACTACTACTACTACTACTACTACGAAGAAGAAGAAGAAGAAGAAGAAGAAGAAGAAGAAGAAGAAGAAGAAAAGCATTTTTCTGTCGACTAATTGATTAATGCACTAACTGTTTCAGCTGTACTTGTATTTTAATTAATATTTTAGACACTCTTTGGATGTTTTGTATGTAACATCATAATTTATAAAGAAATTAAAGCTGTCACATAAATGTAATGAAGTACAATATTTCCCTCTAGTGGGCAAGTATAATATGGCATGCAAAGAAAATAAAGTACAAGTACCTCAAATGTATACTTAAGTACAGCACTTAAAATGTACTTAGTTATATTCCACCACTGCATCAGATCAAAGGCTGCATTAAATTAAAATTAAAATTAATTAATAATTATTATTAAAATACCTGTCATTTAATCATTTTATCGCTGTGCTCAGGCTGGTTTTGTTCATCAGAATGAAGGAACACGTCACCTGAATACAACAGTTTGTCTCTTACATGTGGTTTTAATATACTGAGTTAAGATGTTAACTCCATCAGACTGCAGCTACACAATCAGATATTATAACACAGCATGAAACCAACAGTGTCTGCAGGAGGTGGAGGGTTTTTCAAGTGAACGCTTTTACAGATAAGACCCAGAGGTGGGTACAAACTGAAATTTATGGCACCATATTTTCTACTTCAGTGAACCGTACTGACGACAAATCCAGTTAAACTTAAGACGATATCAGTCGTGTACAGCAGAGACTAAAGGATGAAATCAAGAAACACATGATGAGTTTAAGGTCCATCCAGAATCAGGATTTAAAAATAAAAGTTCTTCTGTTAAGGCACCAAGGCTAAAATTAATTTCTGAAATATCTGAAAGGGTGAAGGTTCAGCTCTGCCTCCTGCTGGCTGCAAATGCACATCTCAGTTACCAGCGAAAAAAAACAACAATGCTTTTATTCTTAAAATAAAAAAATCAGGAAGTGTGAACAATGCCGAGTCTCTCCCATCAGACCAAGTGGAAGACTGTAATATGCACTGGGCAGATCCCAGTTTGAACATTTCTGCCAATGTGATGAAAAAAAATTAGATCCTGTGAGTCATTCATGTGAAACTGTCTCAAAAGCTTCTCATTATTTTGAGACATTCACGCTGAAAACACATCGTGATAATAATTACATTTTTCTGAGACCAGGCGTGTTCCTATGTTTTAGGCAGGAAGAAATTCTTTGTAACACTGGTCAACATGTCACAGGAGTCACAGGAGCCCCTTTCACACAGCCTGTTCAAACTGGACCATCACACCATTATTCCGCCTCACCATTCTGTATAAAATGTATGATCACAGAATGGGGGGACAGAGTTGTCTCGCCTGTAAGCCAGCAGCTGATGTATTAACAGCCCCGTAACAATGTCTGTGTAAAAGGGGCAGCCGGCAGGACTGGATCATGGGTGGCACAGGTGTGATGTTTTATCGACATGTTATACGTGCAACGAGCGGGAAATAGGGGCCGTATACATGCCGTGTTTTTTGCGCCATCAAATTCACTGTTTTCAATGTAGACATGCGGCAGGCGCGCTCAAACACTAGAGCTAAGCATCACATGACACATGACATGCGGCACACACGTTCCATGGTGGCTATTTTTCAGTGGTGCACCCTGAGATAAACAGAGTTTAACTTTTGGGACGCAGCAGTGCACACTGCACGTCATGTGACGAGGACCAACCAATCACAGCCGACAGATATCTTTCTCTTCAGTCCGTGATAAATATAGAGAAGTTGATCATGTTAGTGCAAAGCTGCCAGAGCTTCACATTTGTCTACACACAAACAGCTCCTGGAAGAAGATCAGCTCAGCACTCCGGATTTCAGGTAAGTAGCCTATGATACGGTGCTTGTTATGGTCGCTTAGCAACGTCAGACAAACCTTGCCTCTGAGCCCTGAAAGAGCGCGCAGAGTAGGCACAAGAGTAGCACCCAATGCCTGACTCCGCATTTTCCAGGTGGAAATGTGGGGCATGTGTACAGCCCCTAAAAAGTAGGTGGTAGCAGTTAGCAGCTAACTCAGACAAAGAATTACAGTGGCTGAATATGTCCACAATTTAAGAGAACGATGATGTCAAGGAGCTCCTTACACTGTGGGCAGAGGACAAGATCACTTAAAGGATGGAAAATTCAGTCGAGCAGCTGCTGTTTTGAGTTTGAGAGCAAAAAAAACCTAAAGTTCATTTTTTAGGATTATCATAAACATATGGACCGAAGACGACGCAGGTCAAAAATGAACTGAGGAGCTTTTTGGTGCAGAGAAATAAACAAATAAAGTTGCTTTTTAAAATCCCTTGATTTTTTTTTTCCAGTTCACCCAAACGTCCGTCAGTGGTCACAGAAGCTTCTCGTCCTCCTGTTTTTAACTGTTCATGAACTCTACGGTTGTTCTGGAGGCGTGTCCGGTTTGTGATGGTCACCGTTGGCCACTGCAGCAGTCTTTGAGTTGTCTGTTTCCTGTTGGATACCATCCACCAGATGTCGCTTCTTGCTCCCTTCCTCCACTGTGGTGCCATTCATCTTCCTCTCCCTCTTCCTCTTGCAGACCAGGCCGGAGTCTTCCTCACTAATGCGACCCTCTGGTATTCCAAGAGCTCGCAGGCAGACGATGGCGGCTGCTTGTTCGGCAAATTTCTTCGACTTCTCCCTGAAAACGACAAGAGAATTTAACATGAGAGGCCTCTGAGCTCGGGTTGACAACACTGTTACTCTGCAGTAATATCATGTTGTTTCTGTGAGTGTGTGTGTGTGTTTGTGTACTGACCACAGTGAAGATCTGTATTTCTTCTCTGCTACAGTCACGGTGGACTGAAAGGCTCGATCCCGAGAACGCTGCACCTGAAAACACAGCACACACTGTTCACAGCAGCTCTGATGGGAGTGTGTCAAACTGCAGATCTCTGCAGAGCCTGAAGGGACGTTTTTCTTTCCAGGTGGAACTCGTGTGGTCCCACTGTAATATGCCATCAGGTAAAGTCTTTGTCTTTACCGAAACAGACCCAGGTTGTTCTCTAACGCTGGCCCCACACTGGAGGATCGATCAGATTTTGGGTCTGACTCGCTTCTCCAGACAAACCTGTTTTTGATTGGAGGCTGGTCTGAACAGAAAACATGTCCAAATGATCCTGTCATGTGGGTTTACAGACATAATCCTAATGTTACCAACTTGATCGGAGTCTCTCTGATTATTAATCATAAATATCAAACATGTTTCATAGTACCAGGGGAGTAACGAACGATCGATCTGAATCGACACTGCGATTTAACAATTTAATATTACCTACACAAAGTGAAAAAAAAAAACAATTCATAGTCATCTTTAAGATACGCCCTTATTTTGAAATTCTCCCGGCACGTCTGTGTCATCATTCCTGTCCAAGCACACCTATTTCCTAAATGTTCAAACAATGCAGCGGCCTAGCGCCAGGCAGACAATGTCAAGCAGCCGAGAAAAAGACAATGAGGTTATTTACTGATATCGTCTCATGTTGACTGCAGGCCCCTGAATTGAACTGAATCAAAATCATATCGTGGCAGACTTTAGCACCTTTTACACTGCCTGTTCAAGGCAGGAATTTTGGACCGTTATTCCGCCTCAATGTTCTGTATAAAAAGGTACAATCGTGGAATGGGGAGGACAGCATTGTCTTGCCTTTAAGCTGGTAGCGAAGGTAGTAACAGCACCAAATCAATGTCTGTGTAAAAGGGACGGCCAGCAGGAAGGGAACATGGACGGGATGGGTGTGACATTTTGACGATGTGTTATGTGTGCTACCCAGCACCAGGAGATTTAAAAAGCAGCTAGAAGCAGTTAGCAGCTAACTCACGGAGCTCCTTACTCTCCACGCAGAGGACAAGACCAGCCGCCATATAACAGGGACCATAAATCATTGTTATGCCATTGTTGTTGTTTATAAAGTGCTGCCAACATGTATGTTATATGTCACACTAGAGGCCGATGCTGTTGTGTTAAAGGGATAGTGCACCCAAAAATGAAAATTCAGCAATTATCTACTCACCCTCATGCCGAGGGAGGCTCTGGTGAAGTTTTAGAGTCTAAAACTTCACCAGACGTGAGTGCGGTGCACAGAGAGGCAGTCAGAGCTACAGGCTACAATGAGGCTAAAAACAGAGTTCAAATGACGTTTTTCCAAACAATTTTTTATGTCGGGGCTTCAGGACACTTGGATCACTACGGACGAGCAGTATGGAGATATTTTGTGGTTTCAATTATGTGTTTTTGGATGTTTTAATCTGGGGCGCCGTCAGCCTCCATTAGGTGGAGTTGTGCTGCTACCCACTCTCCCCTGGGATCTCTGCAAGTGTTGTGAGGACTCTAAAACTTCACCAGAGCCTCCATCGGCATATGGGTGAGTAGATAATAGCTGAATTTTCATTTTTGGGTGCACTATCCCTTTAAATATCACGTCCGTCATGCCTCTGTTGGTTCCGTGATGTCGGCATACTGTCTAAAATCACACACTGGAGCAACACGACGCCATATAATATGCAAGATTTTCCTGACAAACAATGTTATAACTCAAACAGCAGTAATCCCTCACAATCACTCTCAGTGTGTGGTGGTGTATTTATCTGCAGAGACTCCGCCCTCTGCCTGGATTTTATTAGTTTCTTCTTATTTGGGACGTTTATGGGTGTGTACCCCCACAGTGCTCAGGTGAGGTCGAGCTTTATATTAAGGTAGCGACCTGGTGCCAGGCTGTAACCGGCAGGCATCCAAGAGACACAGCACTGATAAAATGCAAATATAGCAAGGTGGAATGCAAAACGAGTGAATCTGGGCTGGCTTTTACTTTCACTTTTGCTGGCAACAAATTTACAAACAGTGTCTGACAATCCCGCAGAGTACACCTTTAAATTCTTGCTTCAGACAACCAGAGCAGTTATCAATCAGATCTACAAACCAAAGTAACTTCTATCAGACTGCAGAGCCCAGTATCAGCTCTAGTAAAACACTGGTGTCAGTTTCAGAGCAGATTTTCATGACTCTGAGTTTCTCACCGTCTCATACTGCGGCTGCTCCAGCTTCTCCTTGCGGCTCCACTCCAGCAGGAACATCTTGGGAGTGACCTGAGGAGGATACTCCCTCCTGAAAGCACAAATACAAGTCAGATCAGAAAATGAAAAATACCCTCCACAAATATTCACTGGGTGACATGTTCATCACATATTGTGAAGTCCTGCTAGCTTCAGTTGTACTTTCAGATGAATGTGAACATAGCATGATATATACATACTAAATGTAAATGTGCATTTTATCACACTATCACAGCATTATATTTTATTCCTTGTTTTATATATATATATATATATTACAATTTAACTCTCCATTTTAACTTGTGTTTTTTTTTCTTTTTTTACACATTTTGTAATGGCATGCTTGGAAGGAGCCTGAGAACGACTGCTCCACTGTTACTGTTGCCTATATAACAAATAAAGACTTGATATTACGTGAGCTGGATGTGTAAAGGAGAATGACAAATATGTTTAATTAGCAGAATTCATACATGAGACAGTCTCCACAGCCGACCTCAGCATGCTGTGTTCTCTACAGGACTGTCTATGTGATGTAAAAATGTTGTTTAATTTTCTTCAGCTCAGTTATAAAACAGAAATCCTTGTAACTGGGTCACACAGCATATCACCAAACAAATACTGCCATCTATTGGTCACCTGTCACAGCACATAAAGCCTGATGCAAGAAATCTTGGCATCATGTTCCATAGTAATTATGTTTTGAACATGTCACTGAGCTTGTTCAATCATGTTTTTATCACCTCAGAAACAAACTAAAATAAGATATGTTTTAACTTTTACAGATACAGAAAATGTTGATTCTTGATTATAGATTATTATACAGTCTTTATTCCTGTCACAATCAAACCACACCAGTTTTAGCCTCTTAACATTGGCTCCCTGTTTGTTTTGGGATTGACTTTAAAATCTTATTGATTATTTTAAAGGCTCTTCATGACTCCAGATTACATTTCAGACCTGTTAGTCCCTTATGAACCTCTGCCTAGCTTGACATCCTCAGACAGAGGTCTTCTGCTTGTCTCAGAGTCCAGACTGAAGACTAAAGGGGACAGAGCTTTTGCCACCAGGGCCCCGAGGCTCTGGCACGACCTGCCCGAGGATATATTTTATTGCTATCTTTTTGATTTTTGATTAATTATCTTGATTTTAGTTTTGGTCTTCCTTATTTTATCTCTTACTTTGGTGACATTTTTAGAAGTTTTGATTATTTCACTCTCCTTGTGTTTTGTGTCGTTTTATCGTAGAGTCCCTTTAGTTTTATACATTTAGTTTCATAGACCTTACATATATCAAGATGTTCAACGGAGGCCTATTTTTTAAATTGCTTTTATTTTAAAGGAGCGTGTTGACTACAATAACTGACCGCTCAAACTTGATGGCCATGGTGGCGACGTCTCCGTCCATCACAAGTCGGTCCGGCTGGCTGCTGCTCTGCGGGGCATCCCTCCTGGCCTGCAGCTGCTCCTCGGTCTGCTGGTAAAACTCCTGCAGCCCGTACACCTCGCTGCAACACAACACCACGTCACGTTACATCAGTGATACCTGACATCAGACACCAGCAGGCAGCCATGTCACCTCTGGTTTATAACAGGCAGGAGTTTAAAATTAAAGAAGAAAAAGTCCTGTACCTGATTTCTGCGTTGGTCTGAGACGCATGCAACTGCTTCCCCTGAGGAGACTCCACCTTATCTCTCAGCATCTGGCACAGACAGTACTTTGTGTTGAAGACATGATTGTCGTACCGGATCGCCTGAAACACAAGACAACCAGTAACAAGTATGTTTAGTTGGTCTGTGTCCCAGTTTCTCCACTGGTTTTTCAGAGAAGTTGACAATGTAGAAGGGAAGTCAGAGGTTTCAACTGGGAACTTCCAACCAAAAAATAACTACAGAAATATTTTCAACTGTTATCGTCCTGGTACTTCAGCTAAAATATCTGCACAGCAACAAACTGGAATTACTGCCTCGTGGTTATATGCCTCCACGGATCAGTCAAGATACCGTTACAGTTTACATCCATGTCTGTGAAATCATTGATGCTTCACGCTCATCTTCCCCCAGCAGCACAGAGGATCTATACAATCAGCATGTTTGAAGGTGGAAACCCAAGATTAGTGTCACCAGTTCAGTATCTGACCAAATGTCTCCCCCCTTTTCTCTTCCTGAGATAAAACTTTGAATAATGGCTAGAAAACGTTATGATGTAACAGTGAAGTTGACCTTTGGATACAGAATTTCATCACTTCATCATTTTATCCTATCAGACATTTGTGTGAAATTCATAATTAGTGTAAGAATTCCTGAGCCTGGGGTCCTGGCTATGTCTGTCAGTATCTTGTGAGAGTGGAGGAACGCAGCTGTAACACACTGCTCGCTCTGTAATCCTGTCTTTACGAGATCGTGTTGGTTGTAGAAGTTGTTTGCCCAGCAGCATGTCGTCGGAACGAGTAACAACATGTTAAGCACATAAACAGCCATGTGAGGCACCAAAAGGGAAAGCATTGAACCACTGCATCTATGTGCGCCGCCATCTTACCAACCATAGATGTTCTATTATGTTCTCTGTTCTATTTCATGTTATTGGCAAAAAAACATGTTTTGTGAGGTCACAGTGACCTTGACCTTTGACTTTCAACCACCAAATTCTAATCAGTTCATCACTAGCCCTTTTTAGATAGGAATTGTGCAAATTAACAGGAAAGCCCAATCAGTCTTTTTTCAGCATTGGCAGTATAAAAACAAAATCGGGGAGTGCAGCATCAGACCGCCTACCTACTTCTGTTTATACAGAATGCGCCTTTTTCGGGGCAANCACTGCGAGGACAAGGAGGGCGCGCAATTCCTTGTCTCCCCAGTTGCTCATCTTTACAGTGTCTGTCAGGTTTGCGTTTCCCTCTTGCTACTAGTACTAGCTGCTCATTCCTGCTATCAGCTGTTTCCTGTTAGTCCACTGCCAGTGGCTCACACGTGTGGCGTCATCAACAGCTCCTCCCACAAGTTATCAACAGCCCCTCCCGTGGCCGAAGGGTGCCTCGTTCTTTTAAAACCAAAAAGGTTCCGCCAATATGTCTACCCTACGAGGCGGAAAATTGGGCACGTCGGATCAACTCGCCAATCCGGCTCTGTGTGTCTAAACGCTCGCAGCTTGCCGGCAAAACAGCCCAACATTCGCCAAAAATCTGGCAGTGTAAAAGGGGCTACTGAGTCCAAGTGGACGTTTGTGCCAAATTTGGAAAAATTCCCTCAAAGCATTCTTGAGATATTGTGTTCACAAGAATGGGACGAATGGACAGATCGACAACTGAAAAAAATAATGCCTCTGGCCATGGATGTCGTCGACACAGAGGAATATATCTGAGTATATCCTAAAATATCTCTGTCAATACAGAAACTCACATATTTGAGGTACTCCTCCATGACCGTCTCCACAGGAAGTAGTCCCTTACTCCTGAACACTGATGGGTTCCACATGGCGGCACGAGCCAACATGACCGACGAGGCGCCCGTCGCCTTCCTGAACTCCTCGATATCAGAGTGAGTCTTCACCAGATCCAGAGAACCTCCGCTGCAGGAGAGACGGGACACATGACGGATTTAATGACTTATAACAAACAAGATTTTCTATCTGTATTTCAGTGTGTCAAGGAAACAAAGCTGCTGAGACCTGAAATCATAAAACAGCTGTGGAATGTAACTAAGTGCATTTCCCCAAATACTGTACTTAAGTATAAAGTCAAGGTACTTTTTACTCCACTCCATCTCAGAGGTAAATGTTGTACTTTTTACTGCACTACATTTGTCTGACAGCTTTATTTACTTTACAGATTCCAGTTTTCATCCCCAAAATCACTAATATGCCTCAGAAGACTTTGCAACCTGTGCAAAACAAACACTCTACTCTTTGATTTTTCAGTTTGCATTAAAGAAAAACACCCAGAACAACACAGGAGGGATCTCTCCTCCAGGCCTGATAGACATGTCTGTTAAATTTAGTCATCTAGTTGGCTCTTCACAACAGTCCCTGCAAACTGAGGTATAAAACCAGATGAAGACAAGAGAAACGACACGTGATATATTCTTTACTGTGCTGGATCATCCATCCCAAACTATTTTCAAGTCTCTGCATGTTGAGTTTATCTCTTATAACAAAAGGATCAGTAGGTGTTGAGGCTTACTTGGCAATAACAGGGATGGAAACAGCCTGAGCGACAGCCTGAATGTAATCACAGTGGATGGGGTGACGGGGACGCTCCTCCTTGAACCTGGACAACAGCAGAGAAACAGGGACGTGTTGCAAGTGAACACATCATTCGACATGAAAGAAGCAGGCAACACTCAGGCCAACTAGGAACAAGAACAGCATGAGAGCATGAAGAGCCACATCAGTTACAAAAATACATAAAACTACGTATGTACATTAATTCCAAAAGTCACATAACGATATGAAGCTAATATTTAAAATACATCAAATGTGGTTATCACATCATCTCCAACCAGTTTACCTGCCGTGAACAGCAACAGCAGCGACGCCCGTCTTCTCGATCCTCTCGACCAGACTGACCGTCTCCTCCAACTGGAACCAGTGAATTACACAAAACATGTTACAGGGGGCACTTCAAGACTTCCACAATTTAAACAGCTGATAGGTTATAGTAAAAAAACAAGAAACATAACCAACAGTTATGGGAAAATATTCGTTTTACAAAAACATTTGTATACATGTAGATGGGGCTTAAACAGAAATGTGAATTGTTTTATTCTGCTTTGTTTGAAACATTAATAATACGTGTGCTATCTGAATTAAACTGTTTTTATCTCTGTTAACAGAAATATAATTGAAGAAAAGAAGAAAAGCATCAATATAACAGAACAGAAATATTCAAAGTATCTGATTTAGGAAACCAAAGGGAAATAAACAGAAACAGAAAATAATCATAAATTGATAATAATAAAATTTTCACATCTTACCGATGGAAGGATTCGGATTTTACACGTGACCGGTATGGAAACTCCTGTGACGAGCTTCTTGAGGATCTACAGACAAAAGATAATTAAAGGGATAGTGCACCCAAAAAGGAATATTCACCCATTATCTACTCACCCATATGCCGATGGAGGCTCAGGTGAAGTTTTAGAGTCCTCACATCCCTTGCGGAGATCCCAGGGGAGAGGAGGTAGCAACACAACTCCACCTAATGGAGGCTGACGGCACCCCAGATTCAAATGTCCCAAAACACATAATTGAAACCACAAATTATCTCCATACTGCTCGTCCGTAGTGATCCAAGTGTCCTGAAGCCCCGACATAAAAAGTTGTTTGGAAAAACAACAAGCCTCATTGTAGTCTGTAGCTCTAACTGCCTCTCTGTGGACCGCGCTCACGTGTGCGCACTTGCGTGAGACTGTGAGACATGGGCACCGCGTTCATGTGTGTTCACTGGCTTTCGCTGGTCTCGCGCGCAAGTGCGCACACGTGAGCGTGGTGCCCAGAGAGGCAGTCAGAGCTACAGACTACAATGAGGCTAAAAACAGAGTTCAAATGACATTTTTCCAAACAACTTTTTATGTCGGGGCTTCAGGACACTTGGATCACTACGGACGAGCAGTATGGAGATATTTTGTGGTTTCAATTATGTGTTTTTGCACGTTTGAATCTGGGGTGCCGTCAGCCTCCATTAGGTGGAGTTGTGTTGCTACCTCCTCTCCCCTTGGATCTCTGCAAGTGTTGTGAGGACTCCAAAACTTCACCTGAGCCTTTCTCGGCATATGGGTGAGTAGATAATGGCTGAATTTTCATTTTTGGGTGTACTATCCCTTTAAAGTTTTCTTCACATAATTAAAAATCTGTTTACATTTCTGGCACTGTGTACAGCTGTTTTTTGCACATATATTTACTGTTTGTATATTGTTTTATTTGCACTCCCTCAGACAGTGTCAGAGCAGGTTCATCCGTCCACTCAGCTGAATGACGTTAAAGCTATGAGACATACAGTTTGTCAGAGACATGTTGTCCGGCTGAAGAACTCACCGCCTCAATCTTGTCGGGATCTGACAGAAGAGCAGCTCCCATCCCGCCCTGCAAGAGGTCAGAGGTCAGCAAGAGGTCAGAGGTCAAAGCAGCAGCAGGTTGGTTACTGAGAGGCCACTCACCTTAGTGGAGTATTCTTTTGGACAGCCCATATTCACATCGATAGCGGCCACATCCTTCTCCCTGCAGGACAAAACAGGCCAGGGTCAACAAAGTCCACTACTTCAGGTTATTCAGTGCATTTTTGTCATATTTCTCCTCTTTTAAAATTTGTATCTCCGGGGTTTTATTGTATTTGACTCTAGACTCTAGTGTTTTTTTTTCTAAGTGAGTACATATTCATATCGTAATGTGAAACTACTTTATTCAGTGTTTTTACCGGATTAAGGCCACGTTTACACGAAAACGATCCACTGAAAACAGAATCGTTTCTCATTTTCGCTTTGAAAAAAGTTTCGCGTTTAGACGACAACGTTTTGATAACAATCGGCGTGCACATGGGAACGTGTAGTAGTAGTATACATGCCAGGCCAGTAATTGACGGTGTGACGCTTACGCTTCCTTCTACAGAGTGCCGATGTATAAACAAACAAAATGGCAACCGCGCGAACGTTTGTCTGGATGGACGACGAGGTGGAGTTGCTACATTAAATCTACACTTTGATGGGGAAGCGTTGATAAATTCAACAGGGTGAGCAGCACAAGCAGAGCTCGGGCATCCGCCATTGTTGTTGTGATGGTCGACTTTCTCGCACATGCCTAGTAACTGGAACCGTAATGCACATGTGCGAAAAGTCTCCGTTTTCAGAGGAACTGCATATTGCAAGTTTACATGACAACAGAGACGGTGCCGTTTCCAAAAAATTGCACTCTGGAACCCGTTTTCAAAACGTTGCGTTTTCAGGCACCCAAAACGCCGCTGTCGTGATCGGCCAAAGCGCAACTAAAGTTTACCGTTTTCAGTTGAAATTGTTATCGTATAAACGGGACCTAAATCGCCTGGTCTGTTTGTTCTGGTGAGGAAGAGACTCCAGCGGATAATTTGGCTTCCAGTAAAAACCTCCTGAACAATGAACATTGAAGGCATTCTAAGCAGGAGAAGTTTCAGCTGGTTGCAATCTGGGATCCTCACCACTAGGTGCCACTAAAGCCCCCTAAATCTTACACACTGGACCTTTAAGTTGAATTCAGCTGTAGCTACTTTATTTTGTACACACTTAAGTGCACCGATTTCTTGAATACCAACTGCAAAAACAGTTCACGATAAAGAGCATACAATATATTAGACATATTAGCATGTAGCGTGTAGCGTGTAGCATGGAGGTGGGACACAGACTCCCAACAATCTGATGTATTTGTAGACAAAAAAGCAGGGAGAAGGCTGCAAACTGATATTCAGCTGCTCCATCTGTGCCCAGTGTACGCTCTGAGCTTAGAGGATGAGGAGCAATAGGTAACCAAATGGTATATTTATTACAGCAGCGCTCCTACTGAAACGGTCCAGCTCCCACACAAGGGAAAATAAAAACATGGCGGCAGATGTTTTATTAATGGAAGCTGCCACAAATAAATGAATGTGTGGATCACCCTCCAGGGAATTTCCCTGATTGCAAATTACTCCACATTTTGTTCTGTGCATGTTTTAAACTGAGATGGAGCAACAGCTGCCACTATGTTGAAGTTGTATTTGAAGCTTTAACTTGTGAATTAAAACAGTTTGAGGTTCAGAGAAGGAGCTGTGGACTCACACGAGCCGGGCCACTGTCAGCGCTCTGTCCGGGTCAGCAGTCCCCTACAAACAAAAGAAGAAGACAAAAGTCACAACTCTGACTGTGAATCTGCTGCAAACGGAAGGTAAATATGTCTGCTTTCTGTCTCACCATCTGGAAGACGACTCTGTCCTTCTCTCTCTCACAGGTCCTGAACATCACTCGATCATCTGGGGCGACAAAATCCACCGTCTCCAGCACCTCTGAAGAACACAAAAAGATATGTTTCGAGTGTTTATTTGTCACATGCACAACAGTTACAGTGAAACAGTGGTTGTTCTCAGGTTACCTCCAATAATGCTACTATAAAATGCAAAAAAAAGAAAAAAGCAAGGGGGGGTTAAAATACAGTTGAATTTGGAGATGATTGCTTTGGTCCTCTGCTGCTTCGCTTTATGTCGACTATGTGGTGGGATGAAGTTGGACATTGCTGATTACTAGCTGCAGAAGAAACTTTTTTATTTGTCTCTGCATTTTTTACATGAATTTAATTTGTTTATTTTAATGTTAATTTGTCTTGTGTATGTTTGTATATTGATTTACACCCATTGGCCACTTTATTAGGTACACCTTTCCAATACTGGGTTGGACCCTTTTTTAATTCTTGGTGTCATAGATTCAACAAGGTGCTGGAAACATTCCTCAGAGATGTTGGTCCATATTGACATGATGACATCACACAGTTGATGCAGATTTGTCAGCTGCACATCCATGATGAGAATCTCCCGTTCCACCACATCCCAAAGGTGCTCTATTGGACTGAGATCTGGTGACTGTGGAGGCCATTGGAGTACAGTGAACTCATTGTCATGTTTGAGATGATTTGAGCTTTGTGACATGGTGCGTT
>NC_065525.1:40724374-40742884 GCF_006386435.1 Epinephelus moara | reverse complement strand
GTCTTCTGCAGACCTTGGTTGGAACCAGTGGTTATTTGACTTCCTGTTGCCTTTCTATCATCTTGAACCAGTCTGGCCATTCTCCTCTGACCTCTGGCATCAACAAGGCATTTTGGCTGTTTTTGGGACCATCCTCTGTAAACCTTAGAGATGTGTTGCACGTCTGGCACCAACAACCATGCCACGTTCAGAGTCACTTAAAATCACCTGTCTTTCCCATTCTGATGCTCCGTTTGAACTTCAGCAAGTTGTCTTGACCATGTCTACGTGCCTGAATACAATGAGTTGCTGCCATGTGATGGACTGATTTGCTACTTGCGTTTACTTTTGGTACTTTAAATATGTCTTGATGCTAATACTTTTCTAAAGCTGTCTTGTGTCAGTCAGTGTGGATGATCAGGTATCAGACTGTGGTATAAAGGAGACTCTCACCGTTCACCACCCTCTGACACTGGGCCATTTTGATGTCGATCAACTCCTGAAACAGACAGAACAGAGTTACCAAAACATTAACACACATATAAACACTGATTTCTGATTTATTTCCCTGCCAAAGCCTCCATCCTCACCTCGCAGTAAACCACATCAGCTCCGTAGTCCAGAGCCAGCAGCCTCATGGGCAGAGTCCCCACCCGGACCATCGGAGCCAGGGCGGTGATTTTACTGAAGCTCAGCCGGCCTCCTGCCATCATGGCGGCTCAGTCGTCTTGCAAACAACACAGAGGAGACAACAGTCACTCAGACACTTCTATCTATGATCACTGAGTTACAAATTATCAACTGCTTTGGTTCATTTAGCCGCGATAAGCCTTGTTTATAACTCAAGTTAGAAACCAGTTGATTTAATGCGGTTTCGGTTCGAGGCAAACTGCACATTAAACACACAACAACGGGAGACTCTAACAGTAAAACCTAGATATGTGTCATTTAATCTTTAATTCGGCAAATAATTAGCACACAATGCCACACGTATATTACATAATATTAACTTTTAATAGGTGCTAGCTACTCCTACAGGTCGGCAAATTAATTCAATTCGATTTTCAATTTTATTTATAAAGCCCAATATCGGAAATCACAATTTGCCTCACAGGGCTTTACAGCATACGACATCCCTCTGTCCTTATGACCCTCGCAGCGGATAAGGAAAAACTCCCCAAAAAAAACCTTTAATGGGGAAAAAAAATGGTAGAAACCTCAGGAAGAGCAACTGAGGAGGGATCCCTCTTCCAGGACGGACAGACATGCAATAGATGTTTTACAGAACAGATCAACATACTAGGCCTAAGTCAGCCTAACTAGGGGCTGGTACAGGGCAAGCCTGAGCCAGCCCAAACTATAAGCTTTATCAAGGAGGAAAGTCTTAAGTCTAGTCTTAAATGTGGAGACAGTGTCTGTCGCAGGAGAGGAGCCTGATAGCTGAAGGCTCTGGCTCCTGATCTACTTTTGGAGACTTTAGGGACCACGAGTAACCCTGCATTCTCCGAGCGCAGTGTTCTGGTGGGATAATATGGCACTATGAGCTCTCTAAGATATGACGGAGCTTGACCATTTAGAGCTTTATAAGTTAACAGTAGGATTTTAAACTCTGGATTTTACAGGGAGCCAGTGCAGAGAATTAGCTGGAGAGTTTTTAAAGACTTATTAGAGCTACCTGATAATAGGGAGTTAACGTTACAGTCATCCAGCCGAAAGGTAACAAAAGCGTGGACCAATTTTTCTGCATCTTTTCGGGTCAAGATGGGCCTAATTTTCGCAATAGTCGAAATCTGGCTTTCTCCAGCGGGAAGAGCCAAATCAATTAAGAGTTTATTTTAATTCAATTGCAATTGCTGAATCAAAAGTATACCGAAATAACAACAGAGTGATAATGATTTGTAAAAAGATAAAACCTTATCTCTATCAGGTCTGTGAACTAACCGGAAAGCGAGTAACCTTTAAACTGAGACTTTCCTGAATGGAGTTTGGTGGAACGCATCGATGAGAGCTATGCTAGTGCTAACATTCTAGCTGCTGCATTAGCACACGGTTTCAACACAACGTCAAATAAAATAGGCTTTAATGTGGTTTCTGCGCTTGTGTTAATACAAATGGTTCTCTGTATACTGTTATACTTTACATTAAATAAACTCACCGGCATTTACGATGTGTAATACTGACGACAGCAGCTGTAACGTGTGATCATGTGGGCTAAAAAATGAAGCGTGCTGTTTAAACTTCCTGTTTGGACTTGTACGTCATCGTGACGTAGTAGATCCTGCTTATGTAGATCGGCACTACATACAAACTCATTTTTCATTTTATTGGGGAAATTTTGTATTCATAAGCAAACATTTTCAGCCTCTAAACCAACCTTTCCTCATTTTTTGGTTGAATTTAATTCACTTCATAAATCCCTAGCACTGGTTAAGAATAGAAAGAATACACAATTTTTAGATAACTATGAACTCCCTGACATTTAATGAAATTAATGATTATAGAGATTGTCAAATACATTTATGTGTTGACATAACGATACTGAATTAGTGATGCGTTATTATTATTTATTTATTTTGTTATTTATTATTTAATTTTTATTTAATCTAAAGGTTTATCTGAGATCTTGGAAATGTATTTTGTAAATTTATTTATTCTTTGACTTTTTGTTTTTTATACGTGTGAAACAGCTCTCATGTATTGCGTAATATGTTATTGTTTTGTTAAATTTAAATGAAAAAAATACTACATACAAACTTGTAACTGATGTATTTAATAGTAGAGGACATTTATTAAGCTGTGAAAGTTTTTTCTGTGACTTAGAGATAATTTAGATCCGTGGTTGAGGTCATGCCCACAGGTTTATGCCACTTAATAAAGAACCATATAGATACACTTACAATAGAACCTGTGTTACTCATAAATGGGATATATATTATATATTCAAAATGTACTAATTAACATATAAGACAATGTTTCTCTTCTAAAAAAAAAAGAAAAAAAATTTCACCAAGAGGGAAATCATTTTGGAACTCACAAATATGTGACATCAAATGTAAATTTAATGGAATTTCTCAATTGTGGGATCAATAAAGGTGTATCTTATCTTATCTTAAATTGTGTAATGTAAAACAAAGATTCAGTACGTAAATTTACGGAATGGGTTAGAAATAGAAATGAAAGTGTGTGATACACATCATAGATTTAAAAAAAATAGTAAAACATAAAATGATTAACAAATATAAAACTGAAGTATGAACACCAGAGTGTACATGAAATGTGTGTGTGGGATATTTGGTCAGACAATAGGCCTATATACTGTAAATATACTTAGCTTCAGTCAGTTCCTTTTTGTTCTGTAAAATTTAATGGGAGCTGAAAAAAAACAATGAATGTTAAAAGGGTAGGTGTAATAAGTTAAAGGGATAGTGCACCCAAAAATGAAAATTCAGCCATTATCTACTCACCCATATGCCGAGGGAGGCTCAGGTTAAGTTTTAGAGTCCTCACATCCCTTGCGGAGATCCAAGGGGAGAGGGGGTAGCAACACAACTCCACCTAATGGAGGCTGACGGCGCCCCAGATTCAAACGTCCAAAAACACANCTCGGCATATGGGTGAGTAGATAATGGCTGAATTTTCATTTTTGGGTGCACTATCCCTTTAAATCTCCAGCCTACACCTTGCATTTGTTTTTTATACAAAAAAGCATGAACTTAATGTTTATGTATTATCTGTCTACCAGTAGCCTATATTTGAGTTTTATAGGTTGGAAAATGACCAAAATAAACTTAACTATTTCTAACAACATTGGGGATTCATTTTAAAAACATTTCACAATTTCTCCCCTTCCAAAGTCATGGTGTCAAGATTTGCTGAACATTGCACATTTTGCTACAATTAACCTGAAACATTTGTACATTTGTTCTATAGCTGTTCACATTCTACTCAGTTTTGGACAGATTTGGGAACATACTGTACAATTTCAATAAGTAGCCCGGGCTATTATTTGCTTAAATCACTGAACTCAACAGGCCTATATTTGGGACAGGCCTTTAATTCCTTTTACACAAAACTGTTGCTCAGCAAAGATCGGAGTACTATCAAATAAATTTGAACCAGTATGAATATTACTTGTATAAAAATTAGGATTCGAATAATTTATCAGTTATGTTATGACACTTGTTTCATGACACCCAGGATACCTACACAACACCACTTCAACCTGTTAAAGCAATACTCATGACTTGGATTATTTTTATTAAAACACTTTGATTCTTTTGATCAATGGACCCTTATGGATTAAAGAAAATAAATAGCTTTCAGTGTAATTGAGGTTACGACTTTTACATCCTGTAGATTAGGGGTGTCAGATTCATTTCAGATAAAGGGCCACATTCAGCACACGCTGATCTCAAGTGGGCCGGACCAGTAAAACCATTACATAATGACCTTTATGTAACATCCCCCTCAAAGGTTTCCCTTTGCCAACATAATGCGCTAGAATATTTTGTGCTGACCCACTTTATATGTGCGAATAACTCGCATCATTTGTGTGTGAAAGTGCTGAATCGATGACTGAACTTCTGCCGGTACGTCCTCGATGTCATACGTCCATGGAGGATCTCATTGCTGATTGGCTATCGCAGCACAAATAGGTCAGCGAAGTTCAGATTTTTCAACTCTTGTGAATAAGCATATGACACGAAATCAATCACATTGACTTTAAATGTAATTCACTTGCGTCTGATAGTCTGACAGATTCTTTTGTACTGAAACTGCTGGTTGATGATATTTTCCACAATGTTCAGTATGTTTAAATCTGACCACAGGAAGTATTCAGTGTTGTTTCAGAGAGCTGTGTTCTGGTGAAAAGCTTCTGAGGCTGCATTTTACATGAAGTACCTCCTCATTGTTTAAACCTGACACCTCTCAGCCTTCACCAGTACATCACTATGAGGCACACAAAGTCATCCAGTGGGCCAGACTGGACCCTTTGGCGGGCCGGTGCTGGCCCCTGGGCCGTATGTTTGACACCCCTGCTTTAGATAGTCAAGTTTGATCGTCTCATAGCTCTACTGGGGAGTTTTATTTAAAATAAGACATCAACTTTTATAAGCTCTTTGTGCGTAAGACAAATGTAATGGAGTACAAATATAAAGTAGCACGAGAAGAAAAAAATCAAGTGCAAGTACAAGTCAGTCAAATTTGTATGTAGTAAAACAGTACACATGTTCATTCTCCATTTATTGTGCCGCTATAGTTATTTCACTCATTTTTACAAAAAGTGCTCTAAAGTACATCCAAGTTAACACTCCGTGTAATGACCCCATTGTAAACACTTGATGCTTTACAAATAATTTACAGTGTAAAAGTGTCTGTATGTGAAGACAACAGCTGCCTCACATCCTGTGCTGTGGTTCTCCTGGATTTCACCTTTTTACATGTTATTTACCAACAGAATGAATCCCCCTTTGTAGTCTGTGAAGTTAGATGAGTTTGCATAAGGCCATTTAAGATGTCCGTTGCTGCTATCTGAGAGAGCAGACATCCTAAAACAGCAAATACTGGACTGAGTGAGAATATGAGCCACTGGGGAAGCCACTCTGTGAGCTTTGCTGATAACTATAGGACAGTGCATGCTTGGTCAAAGGCTGCAGATTTCATTTCTCATCAAAGATTTGATTAACATTGAATCGCAATTAACAAATCAAAAGGGTGCCGAAATAACAACAGAGCCATAAAGATTTTTAAAAACATTAATTCCGTCAGTTCTGTTTTCTAATCGACAAGCAAGCAACTCTTAAACTGCAACTTTTCTGAATGGAGTTTGGCAGAGGTCTCTGGGTCCAGTTGTACAAAACACCTTAAGATTTCTGCTCAAGTATGACACTTAAGACTTAATTTTTCCTAAACTGAGGAACTTACTTAACGGTATTGCACATAATCCCTTAGAAGGTTTCCTTAGTTAAGTAAAACTGTTAAGGCATTTGCTGTATTGGAAAAAAATACTAGTTTCCATGATAACCATTTGTTTGCTTGTGCTTAAACTTGTGACACCTACAGTCTTTTGTGCAATGGTTTCACTGACTTTAAGGGATTCCTTAAGTATAAGACCAAGATAAGAAGAAAACCGTACACACTTAAGTGAACAGTTTAAGGAAACCTGAAGGAAAAGATGTGTTTTGTGCTACTGATTTTATTTTAAGAAAGCCCTGACATGGACTTTAAGGAAAATCTTAACTTAAGGTGTTTTGTGCAACCGACCCCTGACAACATACAGTTGTTCTGTATAGTTTTAAACACATTTTTGAGCCCCATGAATGCATCAAACTTATTTCTTTGTTAAAACCCAATACTTAAAATCATCTGTAAAGATTAGTGGAATTCCTCTGTAAGTAAATGGCAGCTGTTGGAAAGGGACATCTACTGTAACTTCAATACTGAAACTAAATATTACAATACAGAAATATTATCAGAGTCAGCTGGTCTCTACATTCAAACAGAAGCAGGTGAAACATACAGAAGGAATACACAGTAAAATATAAACAGTTATACACACGGGATTGAATTAATAAAGCTGTGTCCCAGTTCTGTACCACAGAGGAGTACTTAGAATAATCAGAATGCACACTGAGAAATGTTTGTTTTTAGTGTGCTGTTGATGTTTGCTACTGTCTCAAAATGCAATGCACAAAGGAAATGAAGGTACTAACCACAGCTGCAAATTAATTTACATACCGTGTAAAGTCATTAAAATGAGCTCCCCTCTTACCAGCTGCAACATTAAAGTGATGACTATTAATAATTATAATATATATATATAATACATATCATTGTGAAATGGGACAGTACACATAATAAGTGCTTTTAGTTTTAGTGCTTTGAGTATATATTGATGCTGATATTTATGTAGCTTTACTTAAAGGGATAGTTCAGATTTTTTGAAGTAGTGTTGTATGAGGTACTTATTCACAGACAGTGTATTACATACAGTAGATGTCAGTCGGCACGTCCTCAGTTTGGAGAAGCAGATGGGAGTCTGACACAGAAGCTAAGCAATCCACTGCTGTCAATGGGGTCAGCAGTGAAACATATTTTAGCCATTTAAAAAAAAGCCCCACCTAAAACAATCAGCATCAGTTTAAGTGTATGCTACATTGAGACTATCTTGACTGCTTAACCTTTGCGTCAGACAGCCCTTTCCGACAGGGGAGCTGTTGATGGCTTCAGTTCCCATCAAAGCCACCAGACAGTGATTTTAGCTCACTAAACATGGAAGCTGCTGTTCTACTGCTGCCTCCATTAGTTTGTGTTATTGTATGACTTTGGCATTTAAAAGGGTTAGTTCGGATTCACCAAAGTCACATAATAACACAAGCAAACTAACTGATTGAGGCAGTGGTAGAACAGCAGCTCACATATTTAGCAAGCTAAAATTACTGTTTTTGTCAATGGAGTCTGGCGGCTTTGACAGGAACTGAGGCTGTTAACGGCTTCCCTGTCCGGTCTCACTCCGAAGTCGTTGAAGTCTGGTGCTTGGGCAGTGGCTTGCTGCGTAAGAAACCAATGTAAAAAGGCATCCTTTAACGTCTGCATGATATGCGGCCGGTTGCCGTTGTAGTTTCACAGCACCCGCCAGTGTCAGGGGGAAGTGCAGTAGGACAAGGACAAAAGTTACGGTGGCCAAAGTGCAAGAGGGGTGGGTGGGAGGGGAGGTGGATGGGTCCAACAAACACTGACTTTCACCTGAGAGAGGCGGTGTTCGTGTCCCACAAGATGCTGAAGCCAAACCCTGTTCTTTTTTCCTAAACCTAACCACGTGCTTTTGTTGCCTTAACCCAACTATGTGTGTTGGTTAAACGTAACCACGTGCAATAACTGTTGAAGGAAAAAATCATCAATTCGTAATGTTGTACTGACAAACGGAACGGTATCTTGAAAGAAGACATGTAACAGGCTGAACTTGACACAGCGTCCCAGAACATCAACAACCAACAAACCCAGGGTACCTTGCACATCGTATGTGGACGTGGAAAGTCTACGACCAAACGTCAATATGTGACGAGGTCAGAGTGAGAATGTGTTGGGAAGAAAGGGCTGGCTGATTGAAAGATTATGAAGTGAAAATACTCTCAAGATGCACAGGCAAACTGATATTGATATTTTTAGATAGCTAAAAAAAAAAATCCGAACTATTCCTTTAAGTAATATGTTTGAGTACTTCTTCTACCTCTGAATTCCTATTAATATAACATGCATGGTTTCTTGAATACTGACTGCAAAACAGTGTATGGGGATTAGTATATGGTGCATGTGGCACACAGTACTGTTTGTGGCACTGGGACACAGCTTGTTTCACTTTTTACACATATCGCCAAAATACTTCCCCTTTATCTGCTTGAATATTTGTGCAAAAATAAACTCTGCTTTAGATTATAATATTTTGCATTATGGTGTTTGAAACAACAAACAGCTCTCTGTTTTTATGTGTAAAAAAAACTGCTCAGTTAGAAAATAATGATTCTATCGAGAGTCTAAAAATGCTAACTGGCTAAATTTAGGATAAATCACTGTTTTTTTGTCTGACAACAAAAAACAGAAAGATATATCACTTCACATTGTTATGTGTCGTATTAAATCATCACATAATAAGTGAGCACACAGAGTCAGGAGTTACTGAAAGTTGGCTTTGTGCTGTTTACAGAGCCAACCTGAGCACAGTGATTAATTCCCTACCAAGAAGAGGTGGAACAGGATGAATTATATTTGTAAAAAGGGCCAATACTGTTTCAGTCACATGTTTCATTATCATGACTCAATAAACATAACGGAAGCTGCCACAACATTTTAAAATCTGACTTTGCTGCAGAGATTTGTGAGCATTGCAGCAGTAAATCATGTGGACTGATGTGAGCGCAGCAGCGGGTAAAGTGAACACAACTACTATGTTAACGATAGATTAATAAACTCGAGCTTGCCCTTGGTCTCAGGGATGTGATGGTGCTTTGTGCAAAATGAATCCAGCGCCATCCAGTTTTACAAATGAGAGGAGTTCAGACTGAATGACAAAGAGACAGACGGTGGAAGACCAAAGTGCTTCTCAAATAAACAAATTCAATACACAAAGCAAAAGGCACTCACAAAATATATTAAAATCTAATATAGTGAATCAGTTAATAAACATCTGAATATACATTTTTTCCATTAAAGGTCTTTTCACACCAAGTCTGACATTTCCATGAAAATACATTTTTTAAAAACTACAGTTACTGCCTCGTGGTTGAATGACTCCAGCTAAGTTCAGTTTACATCTGACTCAAATGAAGCCAGGACAGTTGGCAGTGTTTCAAACATGGATGTTTCCACAAAGACACATGGATGCTTCACACACATCTTCATCCCGGCGGCACAGACGTACAATTTCAAGGTGGACCCCCGAGATTAGTGTCACCAATTCAGTATCTGACCAAATGTCTCCCCTTCTGTTCCTGAGATATGACGTTGACTAATGGTCATAAAAGTGCTTTGAGGAACATTATGACATCACAGTGTAGCTGACCTTTGACCTTTTGGATATAAAATGTCATCCCTTTATTATTGTATTCTATCAGCCACCAAGTTCTAATCAGTTTGTCCTTGAGTTCAAGTGGACGTTTGTGCCAAATTCAAAGAAATTCCCTGAAGGTGTTCTTGTGATTGCTCATTCACGAGAATGTGACAAATGGGGTCACACAGACCTTGACCAGTGACCACCAAATTTTAACCAGTTCATCCTTGAGTTCAATGGGACGTTTGTGCCAAAGTAAAAAAAAAGAAAGAAAAAAAAACCTCCCTCAATGTGTTTTTGAGATACTGCATTCACAAGAATGACGCAAACTGGGTAACAGTGACCTTGATCTTTGACCTTCGACCACCAAACTCAGTTAATTGTTGAGTCCAAGTGGACGTTTGTGTTAAATTTGAGAAAATTCTTGCAAGGCCTTCTTGAGATATCTCGTTCATGAGAATGAGACAAACGCAAGGTCACAGTGACCTTTGACTTTTGACCATGAAAATGTAATTACTTCATCCTTGAGTTCAAGTGGACATTTGTGCCAAATTAAAAAAAAAAATCCCTACAGGTGTTTTTGAGATATTGCTTTCACAAGAGTGACACAAACTAGGTCACAGTGACCTTGATCTTTAACCTGTGACACTAAAATGTCATCTGTTCATCGTTGAATCCAAGTGGACGTTTGTGCCAAAGCTGTAGAAATGCCCTCAGGTGTTCTTAAAATATCTCATGACATGAATGGGACACACGGACAGCAAATAAGCTCTGTGGTAAACAGAAGTTTATGATACTGGCACATTTTGTCCAGCAAGACAAATTGAGGCCACTTTTATGATTTTCAAAGCCTAAATGCAATTGCAGGAGGTGAAAAGCTAGCATTAGGCTATAAACAAACTACGCCACAGTCACATGACTTAACGGACCCACCACAATAAGGCTGTAAAGCCATGGTCGACATGACGATGATCTGTAGTCTCATTTAACCACTTGTTAGCAACTTCCTTTTTTAACTTACATAGAAGCTTCAACATTGTGGGGTATTTACTGATGTCGTGGAACAAAACTTGAAAGTCTCTCCAGCTTGTGTTAAACACAGACCTTAATTCAGGCATCTAACCAAAAACTCATTCAAAAAACCTATTAACTTTGAAACAAAGGAACCAGGAACCACATTTTTAGAACAAAATAGAAC
Organism: Epinephelus moara; assembly: GCF_006386435.1. Taxonomy (NCBI): domain Eukaryota; kingdom Metazoa; phylum Chordata; class Actinopteri; order Perciformes; family Serranidae; genus Epinephelus; species Epinephelus moara. The sequence goes on along the minus strand of NC_065525.1, from coordinate 40,732,160 downwards.
AGGCTGCAGTGAGAGTCCCTCTCTGTGGAATATTTAAAAATAGCGGGTTTGTGCATTTAGTCCTTCTCAGGCAAGCTCAGGGGTTTAGTGTTACTGTAGTCCACAGGAACGACACTCTGCGACCCGAAGTTCTGGTTTTCTCTTCGGCTACCTTTAAGGACGATGTTATCATGAATTATCTCTACTGATTAAGTGCCTAAAATATTCTCTCAACCTCTTCTTCCAGTAGAACAGGATATGAGACCAGTGTAATCACAGATATATGTACATCAGGGGGAACTGTGACACTAAAAACAGTTATGCAGCAGTTGAAAAGAATAACAATACATGAAGGCTGTCGTGTTGTAGTTTGAGGTTTCACTCAGTTTCAGATCTTCTCTGAGATAATTTTGTTTTACTGTTTTCAGAATACTGATGATTTGTTTGGGACTTGGTGTGAAAAGGCCTTAAGGCACGATATAACAGCAGCAACATTCAGAAGAAAGAGCCGCCAGTCGCTCAGAGTTCTGTCATGTTACAGAAAAAAAAGGAACAAATGGGTCCAAAACGGGAATAAAAGTCATTTTCAACAGCGTGACACTGTTGGCATTAGGTTGTTGTAACTTGACGACTTAGTAGAAAAGAGAGGAAAATAAAAAGTGCAAGAAGCCCGCGCAGAAGAGCGGGCGTTTCCACTCGACTGCAGGGAAACCAGAGTCTCAGAGGGTCAAAGGTCAGACGGGAAGCTCCCAAACCTGGAAGAAGTGTCCGGACTTACACAGTGACGGAATAAAAACAAAGAGGCAAAAACAAAAGATCTTCATATATTCAGGGACAAAAAAGTTTTAAGAATTGGCAGACAAACTGCTCCTGCCTGATGAGCGGTCAGTCCATTCTGAAGGGTTGGCGGTCTCGATGGGGTCGATCTGAGGAAAGACCACGAAACACAACCTCTGGCCCACGTACGTCGCCCTCTCTGCAGGAAAACAAGAGTTAGATATATTATTATTATGTATTAGCTACAACCAGTGGTGGAGGAAGTGCTCATATCTTTTATTTAAAGGGACAGTTCACCCCAAAATAAAAAATACATGTTTTTCTGAGTGTTGGAGGTATCGGCTGTAGAGATGTCTGCCTTTTCTTCAATATCTAGAACTAGATGGCACTCAGCTTGTGGTCCTTAAGGTATCTTAAAATTAGGGCTGCCCCTGACTAAGGATTTTCAGTAACAATTTACTTTAAGGTATCAACATAAGGGTGACATGACACTGTCATAACTATGACATGACAAATTTGTTTGGGATGTCCTTATAATGACAACTTGACATTAACCAGGATGACATTACCAGAAGATGTCTTTGTCATAACAATAATAATCATTATGTCAACTTGTCATAAACACAAAAAGAGGTGCATTTCTTGTTAATGTCAAGTCACATAAGGGTGACAGTCATGGACTTGTCATAAACATTATGTACATGTCATAAACGTTTATGACTGCTGTCATTAAGTGTCATTCGGTTTTTGTAATGACAACTTGACATTGTTTGGGTTGTCTTGATTATGACAACTTGACATTAATTAAAGTGACATTATCAGAAGTTGTCTTTGTCATGACAAGTTGACATTAAATTTGTTTGGGATGTGACATTAAATTTGTTTGGGATGTCCTTATAATGACAACTTGACATTAACCAGGATGACATTATGAGAAAATGTCTTTGTATCAATCATTATGTCAACTTGTCATAACACAAAAAGAGGTGCATTTCATGTTAATGTCAAGTTGTTATGACAAAGACATCTTCTGGTAATGTCATCCTGGTTAATGTCAAGTTGTCATTATAAGGACATTCCAAACAAATTTTTCACAATGGCTTGAGTTGAAGGTGTGAGAAAGAATAGTATCAGTAACATTGTTAACACTGTGCTACATTACAGAGAAATACAAAACCGTACGAATGAACCTTCATTAATATAGGCCTATATTTACATATATTTATCGACCAATATTTGCCTCCATAATGTAGAAGAGTAGACATATAAAGTACCATCAAATTGAAATACTCAAGTAACATACAAGTAAATTATACCTAAAGGGGAACTACGGTAATTTTAAAAATGTATGCATGTTATCTTCTGGTCTAAAACAGTGCAGAAGTATCAGTGAAAGTGAGCCACTCTCTCCCAAATCCAAAAACCAGAGCGGTAAAACTTCAATTTGTGGTGTCATAGGGTATAAAGTCTGGAGTTGCTATATTATATCTATTGCTATATTCTAGTGCAGTGGTTCCCAACTGGTGGGTCGTGTTCCAAAAGTGGGTCACAGGTCCATTCTCAAACTTGTAAGAAACACACTTTATAGTAGAGTACAGTGAATTTCCTGCACAGAGCTTTTATTTTGAAGTGCCGTTTCCTGCTGTTGAGTGACTGACTGCTGGACAGCCACTTAACAGTGAAAGCAAACTAGCTCAACAACATAACAAAAAGCAAGTATGAGAATGTATTAAACTGTGTGGACCTTGAACTAATGACTAAGGAGAGATCTGGACCCCGAGGGTGGACCAGTTGGGAACCACTGGTCTAGATGACACTGAGAGCATGCAGGAGAGTGTTCTGAGTATATGGGTACATTTTCTGTTTCAGAACCGAGAACACTACAATAAAATAAAGCTCATTTGGGTATTAAAAAAAACAACATTCTGTGGGTCCATAAAATCAGGCACCCATTAAATGTCTAGACTTTACACTTGATGACATCACAAGTTAGAGATCTCCTTCTCTGGTTTCTGGCTTTGAGAGAGAGGATCTTATGCTCACAGGTGTTGATTTAACTTTACCAGGCCATGGAAATAACATTAGAATTCTTAATTTAGGTGGGGTTCCCCTTTAAGTACAGTACTTTGACTAAATGTACTCAGTTACTTTCCACCACTGGCTACAACAGACAGAGTCCAAACCTCCAATCAGACCTCCTTTAAGGAACTCACCGATGAAGTTGTAGATGCACTTTGGTTTTTCTTTCCAGTGGACGCCCAGGAAGTAGACAGGTACCCCGGTGAGCATGATGACTAAACCCACGCCGCAAACCACCGGCTCTGAGTAAAGACTGAAACCCAGCAGAAGCGCCCAGAACATCAGGTAGCACACAGGAACCAGCAGGTTCACCTGAAGGAAACACACGAGGTTTAAGTTTACAATCATTCATGGATTTATAATAATCTATAATGGTAATGAGGTGCATGTGGTGGTGACATGGTGAGATAAAAGCAGGGGTGGAGGTAGTACTCAGGTCTTTTACTAAGTAAAAGTATTAATACCACACTGTAAAAATACTCAAGTCAGAGTCCTGCACAGAAAATATTATTTAAGTAAAAGTATGTAAATATAATCACGAAATTATGGATGACTGGTGATTATTTGTATATATTTTATTTGTATTATCAACTCTTCATATGCTTTGTGCATAATTTCAACTTGTAAAATAACTAGTAACTGAAGCAGATAAATGTAGTGCAGTAAAAGTACAATATTACCCTCTGAGATGTAGTCGAGTAGAAGTAGAAAGTGACGTGAGTACCTCAGATTTGTAACTTCCGCACAGTACTAGAGTAAATGTACTTAGTTACATGGGATAAAGAGTGCTGGTACCTTGATGGGTCGGTACAGGTTGGGTTTCTTCCAGCGGTAGTACAGCAGGCCTGCGATGGTGACGCCGTACGACAGATAGTTGATGAAGGAGACGTAGTTGATCAGGTTGTGTGTCTCTCCGATGCAGAGGATGACAATGGTGGCGGCACACTGAAAAACACAGCAAGGCCGGATGATGTAATGAATACTAAAGGGGAACCGACCTGCACCAATCTGTTCTAGGTGTACCCTGTGGTCTCTTACCAGTTTGATGTACCTGGAAAACCTCCAAAGTCACCACTGAGTGCCACTTAAAATAAGTTGAAAATAACTGCAATATGAAATTACATGCATGTTGAATTTCAACAATAAAAGTGCAGTTTTAGGACCAGATGACCTTTAGTGACCCCTGTGGGGGAATCATAGCACTACAGATGGACACAGGACACACTCACAAAATGTGGTGTGTGAATATCAGCACAGGAAATGTGGGATATTTAATACATGACAGGTTAAACACTAAAGCATATTAGGGGAAAAGGAACATTTTTAAACTAGAAAAGCACTCGGAGAGCGCAGACCTCCACCAAGCAGCTCGGATTTCCCGTCATTTTATTATTTTATCCACTTCACTTCAACCGATCACCACCAAAATTATCATCTGTTCCTTGTCCCATCATCAACCTTTCCTGAAAATTTCATCAAAATCCATTCATAACTTTTTGAGTTATTGTGCAAACAAACAGACAAACGCTGGCGAAAACATAACCTCCTTGGCGGAGGTAATAACAACATACACTGCTGTTGAAAACTGGTAACGCTTTACTTGAAGGTATCTACATAAGGGTGACATGACATTGTCATAACTATGACATGACACTGTCATGAACTTGTCATAAACATTATGTACATGTCATAAACGTTTATGACTGCTGTCATTAAGTGTCATTTGGTTTTTGTAATGACAAGTTGACATTGTTTGGGTTGTCTTGATTATGACAACTTGACATTAATCAAAGTGACATTACCAGAAGTTGTCTTTGTCATGACAAGTTGACATTAAATTTGTTTAGGATGTCCTTATAATGACAGCTTGACATTAACCAGGATGACATTACCAGAAGATGTCTTTGTCATAACAATAGTAATCACTATGTCAACTTGTCATAAACAAAAAAAGAGGTGAATTTCTTGTTAATGTCAAGTTGTTATGACAAAGACATCTTCTGGTAATGTCATCGTGGTTAATGTCAAGTTGTCATTATAAGGACATCCCAAACAAATTTAATGTCAAGTTGTTATGACAAAGACATCTTCTAGTAATGTCATCCTGGTTAATGTGAAGTTGTCATTATAAGGACATCGCAAACAAATTTAATGTCAACTTGTCATGACAAAGACAACTTCTGGTAATGTCACTTTGATCAATGTCAAGTTGTCATAATCAAGACAACCCAAACAATGTCAACTTGTTATTACAAAAACCAAATGACATTTAATGACAGCAGTCATAAACATTTATGACATGTACATAATGTTTATGACAGGTTCATGACCGTGTCATGTCATAGTTATGACAGTGTCATGTCACTCTTATGCAGACACCTTCAAGTAAAGTGTTACCAAAACTTTGTAACCAGCTGTTATATTTATGTTTTTCTTTCTTTTCACAACAATAACTATCCTCCTGTTGTGGCAGAAGTGGACAAATAAGGAGTGAAACAATCCGGGTGTCTTTTGTGTTATTTAATAAAGTGATAAAACAGAATAATAAGGGTTATAAAAGAGTCAATCTATTTCAGCTGAGAGGTCAGAGCTCTGACACCGGGAGTGTCCTCTGTAGGTCTGACAAAGAATCACAGGTTCAGTCACATAATATAATTAAAACTTAGAAGTGCACAGGAAAAGGGAGGCAAATGGAAGGACTCCAGTTAACAGATAACTGTCATGAGAACAGCTACAAAGCAAGCTTCTCACACACAAATGAAAACTCTCCAAGGACACCAAGGTTTACTTCAGGTACAATGAGGTCTAATACACGTGAGGAAGCAGAATACTACATGTCTATATGATTAATTTTGTTCGTACACCTACAAGTTGACTGATTCGTCCAACATCGTGACATCAAACAGTGGGGGGGTGTTCAATCTGAAAACAGTGTGCACAGTTTTGCAACAGTTTCCAGATTGAAAGTTTCCTTGAAACAGTGTGTAACAAGCTTTGAGGTAGGTTTTCCCTCGTTTGGTGAGGTGTTACCCAATCAGCAGTGGCTTAAACCAAATTCTGGTAGATCTTAACTTGCTGCCCGGACATGTTTTTTACACTTGCCTTAGCAATGTAAACGTATGTTTCCCATACCAGTTGAGGCCCTTTGAATGGAAATGAATTACACCCCACCATATTAAAAGGCAGTGCACCTGTGGAACACAACAGGGAGTTTCCTTTTAAATACATAGTCTGGTTTCTTGGTTAAATCTACAAACAACCAATGAGCTCCACGAGAGGACTACGATAAGCCAATCATCGCGTCAGGTGGGACTAACTCTGTTGTCAGGCAGTTGTCAAGTGATGTCAACCAGTGCGCTGGAACCAATGAGGAGTAAAAACTACAGCGAGTCCAGTGGACAATATACAACTAAAAAAATACACACATTGTATTGTCCACTCTTGATGTTGCCATGGCTACGCATCAGTGTGGATTTAATGACTTAATAACATCTATATGTAGACAGAACTTTCTACAACCTAAAAGCTTCGGAGACCATTCAGACATACAGAGGAGTCGTCTCACACGTCTGATTGGACCACATCAACAGGAGATAACAAACAGCAGGTTTCCTCGACTGTGTGACTGAGACCTGATGTGCAAAGCAACAGTCACAAAAACTTCTAGCTGCTGAGTGCAGCCGCACAGAAACACAGGATGGAATACAACAGACAGATAATGTACAATGAAGTCTCTAACACTTCAAATCAATTAGGATCAAGTTTAGCTGGTGTTCAAATACACATAAACTTTACAGGTAATAATAATCTAATCATATGTGGCCCCATAGAACAAAGGTTTATTTTCTAATCACGGATGGTTGTTTCTTATTTGTTGTTATTCTCTACCAACATGTCATCCACATCACCATGACAACTAACATTATAAGAGCAACATACTCACATGATACACGAGCATGCGATTAAAAAAACCCAGTACATCTTGAAATACATGCAAATTGATTAATGTTCATCATCATTTCTATTTCTTTTGTTCTACAGTCACAGAGATCTTCACTGGTAAAATCTTCAGTTTATCCATAGTGTTGAAGTATGGAAACAGCCTCTCAGTGAAAGGGTGTGTGAAGGTGTGTATGCGTGTGTTCCTATCAGGATCAGAGAACAACAGCTTTCCTCTCTCCTGGTCCAAAATCACTCTGATCCTCTTCAGCTTCTTCTGCACTCGGAGATCAGTGGGTGGGTCTGATGGGAAGAACGCTGAGTATTCACCTACAGAGAACCATATTCTCCATACTCCAGACTGTATGGGTCCCTTCCTCTGGACAGACTCTGCTGACACACCCAGTGACCAGTATGTACTGTCTCCAACTTCGACATCCCAGCTGTGAGTTCCTGAGTTAAAGCCCTCAGAGCCCAGGACAGACCAGTAGTGACCATCAAACCTCTCTGGATTATCAGGAAGCTGCTGCTTCTGTCCTTGTCTCACACTGGTCAGATCTTCAGACAGGATGAGTCTTGTACCAGCAGTGTTTGGGTCCAGAATCACAGGAGTGTAGGAGACCACGTCCTTCATCTTGTTCCAGATGTTGAAGGTCAGGTTGCCCAGGTGTTTGGCCTCGTCTATCAGAGCTCCTGAGGGCAGCTGTGGATCATCCAGCAGGGGGCGCTGCTGGACTCTGTCCACTGCAGCCTTGTAGTTCAGCAGGAATGAGACGTCTTCAGCTCTCAGCTCGTCCTCTGTGGCTCTGACTGTGTCTGAAAGAGCTGCTATCTCTCTGCTCAGAGCCTCCATCTTCTCCTTCATCATCAGACTCTTCTGCTCCTCTTCCTCCTTCAGTGCAGCCATCCTGGCCTCCTCTTCCTCCTCTAGAAACTGGTGAAGCTTCTTAAACTGCTCCTTAATCTGCCTCTCTGTGCGTTGGGCCTGGACCTGAATGTGTTCTGCTGTTTG